>NC_141875.1:119387131-119538646 GCF_056163025.1 Triticum urartu | reverse complement strand
CGCTTTGTCTGTTACAGCCTTATGGCCTGATTGCCTGGTCATCGGAAACACCGTCGATACTCTCGACAGGCGGAGTACATGACACTTTTTGGCCCTTGGCCGAAGAGGGAGAAGCCGACGGTCGGTTAAGACGCGTTTAAAGTTCGGGTGAACACAAATATGATATAAGTACTTTGGTACATACAATCATTATACATAAAATTCTTTTACCCAAGTCACTTGGGGGCTCTTAAAATTTATATGAGCTATTTTATAGTAAATGTGTTTTCTTCTTGGTCATTGCAAAGTCTTTTTCTATCGCTCCTTTTTCGACGTGTGTGTGGTCAATAGCCAGGTAACCCATTTTCTCTCTAGTGACCGCTCGAGTTTTGTTCGCTAAACTAGTCTAACGAGAAGCACTCCGCCTTCGGGATAGGAGGCTGTAGCTGTAGGCTGACCCGCTTGAAGTCTTGAGATCGGATGTGTAATATTAATGCACGACAGAAGCACAATTTTTCCCCAATTTTCGGATTGGCACCGAACACTTGATCTTGTTCGGACATCAAGTTTTTACTGACGTTTTTTGGTTTTCCAAGCTTTTTTGCACTTTTAAACTATTTGTGTGTTTCCAGCACAAGTCTCACAGTGCAATGCTGGACACCTTTATAGATTCGCAAAAACACTCTCGGATCTCACTATATATGGATTGGTTTCGAATTGTGTCTTCGGTCAATAGTTGGGTTGCCCGGCTCCTGCGCTAGCCTCCTACATTCTGCTTTGTTCGGCTAGGTGTGCAAAGGGAGAACCACTGCGATTGTGCTTCCAGCTCACATGGTTAAGAACCTCAGTGGAGAAAGCCGAAAACTGACTATCACAATAAGCGTAAACTGGTCAGCAATCCGATGACGATGTTAAATGACGGGCCATTCATAACAATGGCCGAAGTGTTTACGGCTTGACCTCGACTGTCGCCGAACACTACCGGGGGCTATTAACTGGCCTCCCAAACTAAATCCTCGATATTTTGCTCTTACATTAGAGCTGAGGTTTCATGATCATGCTTAGCATGACAACCCAAAGAAAGGAACCGATAGCGGGACTATTTTCTTTGGAAGACATTTCTTATGTTAAACAGTAATATAACATATCTCTCTGCGTACTTGTGTTTATAAAACTGTATGGCCAGATTGCCTTATTTGTCGTAAATCTTTGCCCTCATAAAGGCTTTATAAAGTAGGACAAACACTCCTCGGCTACTAGCCGAGGAGGTGGAAGCCGATGGTCGGTGAACAAAGTTTTGTACAATGCGGATCCGAGCATTATTGACATAAAGTACTTGGATACATAGAGTCATTACACATAATTTGTGATTTTACTACGGATATTGATCCTTAATTCGGCCACCCGTGCCCGCATTAAGGCTCGGGGCTACTGGGCTTCGGGCTTATTATTTACAAATATTAAAGGGCCACATCGATCCCCTGATCTAGTGTTGCCACCTGACCAATGTCTCGGGGGCTACTGCATTGCCTATTCAATACAGAAAATTTCAGGTGCAATACAGTTTCTGAGGAGATTTTGATCCTCAGGTTGGTCGGCCGCACCCAACCTGAGTCTCGAGGACTGAGCACGCCACTTTTTGTGTCCCGAAGTATTCTGCCGAGCTAGGACTTGATCCTCGGGCCGATTTTGCAAATCAACCTGAGTCTCAGCGGCTACTGGGATCAGCGGTCATACGTCATCCTTCAGGTGCATCTCGGGTTTTAGACCGATACACACCTTGAGGGCTACTGGCTATATATCTCGGCAGAGAATAAATTGCACCAATAAAAAATATTGACAAAAAAATCGGCCCACAGTTGGGGTGGTGCACCACCTCGGAAGCAGTCCGGCATAAAGCTCGGGCGCTAGTGGCTGGCTCCATAGAGGGCATTTCCAGCATTAAGCGCGGCTAAACTCCTTCAACTTTTTTGGACCAAGATGATCTATGACATCTTGGATATAGTCTGGCGTTGGAGCTTGGAAACAGTCCGGCGTTGGAGCTCGGAAGCAGTCCGGCATTGGTGCTCAGCTGCAAAAGATACCTCGAATTTGGTCCAGCATTGGAGCTCGGGCGCGAGAGGACACTGCCTCTCAGGAACAACTTCAAGCCCGAGGTGTGGAATAAAAATAACAAGGCATTGATAAAGGCTGGAAACTTAAAGGGGCTCTTCAGATACCCGACGTGTAAACTCGTCGAATACCTTTCGGCGATCCTCAAGATCGAAGATGAGAAGATTTGTTGAAACCAGTTTCAAGACCGACCACCGAAGATGAAGAACAGTTCGGAAGAATCGAGGAGCGTCCCTAACTTGAAGACCGGTTCAGGGGGCTACTGACGGTGTCCTGGACTAGGGGGTACTCACCATGTCGTCTCCCGATCTGTTAGATTGGGCCGAGGACCCCCATGGCCGTATACTCATGGACCAGTTCGGACAGCTGCCGCATACATGGAAGATTCCACAAGACTTGGTGATCAAGACAAGGACTCCTCCCAACCGGCGTATTCGGCTAGGACTCTTGTTATCCTAGGCCTCTGGTGCATTATATAAATCGAGGCCAGGCAAGTCGATAGATATATACAACAACAATAATCATAGGCTAGCTTCGAGGGTTTAGCCTCTACGATCTCGTGGTAGATCAACTCTTGTAATACTCATATCATCAATATCAAGCAAGCAGGATGTAGGGTATTACCTCCATCAAGAGGGCCCGAACCTGGGTAAAACGTCGTGTCCCCTGCCTCCTATTACCATCGATCCTAGATGCATAGTTCGGGACCCCCTACCCAAGATCCGCCGGTTTTGACACCGACAATGAGTTTATGTGTTTTGATGTACTGAAGGTAGTTCGGAGTCCCTGATATGATCGCGGACATGACGAGGAGTCTCAAAATGGTCGAGACATAAAGATCGATATATTGGAAGCCTATGTTTGGACATCGGAATGGTTCCGGATGAGTTCGGGCATTTTTCGGAGTACTGGGAGGTTACCGGAACCCCCCAAGGAGTATATCGGCCTTATTGGGCCATAGTGGAATAGAGGAGAGGAAGGGAAAAGGTGGGAGGTGCGGCCCCGAGGCCAATCTGAATTGGGTGGGGCCGGCCCCCTCTTTCCTTCCCCTCTCCTCCCTTTCCTTCTCTCCTACTCCTACTACTTGGAAGGGGGGAATCCTACTCCCGGTGGGAGTAGGACTCCCCTAGGGCTCACCATAGAGGCCCGGCCCTCCCCCTCCTCCACCCCTTTATATACGGGGAGGGGGCACCCCATAAACACACAAGTTGATCATTGGTCCCTTAGCCGTGTGCGGTGCCCCCCTCCACCATAATCCACCTCGGTCATATCGTCGTAGTGCTTAGGCGAAGCCCTACGCTGGTAGCTTCATCATCACCATCATCACGCCGTCGTGATGACGAAGCTCTCCCTCGACACTCAGCTGGATCGAGAGTTCATGGGACCTCACCGACCCGAACGTGTGCAGATCACGGAGCTGCCGTACTTTTGGTACTCGGATCGGTCGGATCGTGAAGACGTACGACTACATCAACCGCGTTGTCATAATGCTTCCGCGTATGGTCTACGAGGGTACGTGGACAACACTCTTCCCCTCTCGTTGCTATGCATCACTGTCGGTATCAAAACCGGCGGATCTCAGGTAGGGGGTCCCGAACTGTGCGCCTAGGTCGGATGGTAACAGGAGGCAGGGGACACGATGTTTTACCCAGGTTCGGGCCCTCTTGATGGAGGTAAAACCCTACGTCCTACTTGATTAATATTGATGATATGGGTAGTACAAGAGTAGATCTACCATGAGATCAGAGAGGCTAAACCCTAGAAGCTAGCCTATGGTATGATTGTTGTTCGTCCTACGGACTAAAACTCTCCGGTTTATATAGACACCGGAGAGGGCTAGGGTTACACAGAGTCGGTTACAATGGTAGGAGATCTACATATCCGTATCACCAAGCTTGCCTTCCACGCCAAGGAAAATCCCTTCCGGACACGGGACGAAGTCTTCAATCTTGTATCTTCATAGTCCAGGAGTCCGGCCGAAGGTATAGTCCGGCCATCCGGACACCCCCTAACCCAGGACTCCCTCAATCACCATGATAGATCTTGCGTGTGTGTAGGAATTTTTTTGAAATTACTGCATTACCCTACAGTGGTATCCGAGCCAGGTCTATGCGTAGATGTTATATGCATGAGTAGAACACAAAGGAGTTGTGGGCGTGCGTATATACATATTTCTTGCCGTCACTAGTTGATTCTTGATTCAGCGGTATTGTTGGATGAAGCGGCCCAAACCGACATTACGCGTACGCCTACGCAAGACTGGTTCTACCGGCGTGCTTCGCACACAGGTGACTAGTGGGTGTCAGTTTCTCCAACTTTAGTTGAATCAGATTCAATGAATAAGGTTCTTTCTGAAGATCAAAAAGCAATCACTATACCGTGCTGTGGTTTTTGATGCATAGGTAAGAACGGTTTTTGCTCAGCCCTTAGCAGCCACGTAAAACTTGCAACAACAAAGTAGATGACGTCTAACTTGTTTTTGCAGGGCATGTTGTGATGTGATATGGTCAAGACATGATGCTAAATTTATTGTATGAGATGATCATGTTTTGTAACAGAGTTATCGGCAACTGGCAGGAGCCATATGGTTGTCGCTTTATTGTATGAAATGCAATCGCCATGTAATTGCTTTACTTTATCACTAAGTGGTAGCGATAGTCGTAGAAGCAATAGTTGGCCAGACGACAATGATGCTTCAATGGAGATCAAGGTGTCAAGCCGGTGACGATGGTGATCATGACGGTGCTTTGGAGATGGAGATCAAAGGCACAAGATGATGATGGTCATATCATATCACTTATATTGATTGCATGTGATGTTTATCCTTTATGCATCTTATTTTGCTTAGTTCGGTGGTAGCATTATAAGATGATCTCTCACTAAATTTCAAGGTATAAGTGTTCTCCCTGAGTATGCACAGTTGCTACAGTTTGTCGTGCTGAGACACTAGGTGATGATCGGGTGTGATAAGCTCTACGTTCACATACAACGGGTGCAAGCCAGTTTTGCACATGCAGAATACTCGGGAAAATTAAACTTGACGAGCCTAGCATATGCAGATATGGCCTCGGAACACTAAGACCGAAAGGTCGAGCGTGAATCATATAGTAGATATGATCAACATAGTGATGTTCACCATTGAAAACTACTGCATCTCACGTGATGATCGGACATGGTTTAGTTGATATGGATCACGTGATCACTTAGATGATTAGAGGGATGTCTATCTAAGTGGGAGTTCTTAAGTAATTTGATTAATTGAACTTTAATTTATCATGAACTTAGTACCTGATTGTATTTTGCATGTCTATGTTGTTGTAGATAGATGGCCCGTGCTGTTGTTCCATTGAATTTTAACGCGTTCCTAGAGAAAGCTAATTTGAAAGATGATGGTAGCAACTACACGGACTGGGTCCGTAACTTGAGGATTATCCTCATTGCTGCACAGAAGAATTACGTCCTGGAAGCACCGCTAGGTGACAAACCCGCTGCAGGAGCAACGCCAGATGTTGTGAACACCTGGCAAAGCAAAGCTGATGACTACTTGATAGTTCAGTGTGCCATGCTATACGGCTTAGAACCGGGACTTCAACAACGTTTTGAACGTCATGGAGCATATGAGATGTTCCAGGAGTTGAAGTTAATATTTCAAGAAAATGCCCGGATTGAGAGATATGAAGTCTCCTATAAGTTCTACAGTTGCAAAATGGAGGAGAATAGTTCTGTTAGTGAACATACACTCAGAATGTTTGGGTACCACAACCACTTGACTCAGCTGGGAGTTAATCTTCCTGATGATAGTGTCATTGACAGAGTTCTTCAATCACTGCCACCAAGCTACAAGAGCTTCGTGATGAACTATAATATGCAAGGGATGGATAAGACTATTCCCGAGCTCTTCGCAATGCTAAAGGCTGCAGAGGTAGAAATCAAGAAGGAGCATCAAGTGTTGACGGTCAACAAGACCACTAGTTTCAAGAAAAAAGGGTAAAGGGAAGAAGGGGAACATCAAGAAGAACAACAATACAATTGCTGCTCAAGAGATCAAACCCAAGTCTGGACCTAAGCCTGAAACTGAGTTCTTCTACTGCAAAGGGAATGGTCACTGGAAGCAGAACCGCCCCAAGTATTTGGCGGAGAAGAAGGATGGCAAAGTGAAAGGTATATTTGATATACATGTTATTGATGTGTACCTTACTAATGCTCGCAGTAGCGCCTGGGTATTTGATATTGGTTCTGTTGCTAATATTTGCAACTTGAAACAAGGGCTACGGATTAAGCGAAGATTGGCTAAGGACGTGGTGACGATGTGCGTGGGAAATGCTTCCAAAGTCGATGTGATCGCCGTCGGCACGCTACCTCTACATCTACCTTCAGGATTAGTTTTAGAACTAAATAATTGTTATTTGGTGCCAGCGTTGAGCATGAGCACTATATCTGGATCTTGTTTGATGCGAGACGGTTATTCATTTAAATCAGAGAATAATGGTTGTTCTCTTTATATGAGTAATATCTTTTATGGTCATGCACCCTTGATGAGTGGTCTATTTTTACTAAATCTTGATAGTAGTGATACACATGTTCATATTATTGAAGCCAAAAGATGCAAAGTTGATAATGATAGTGCAACTTACTTGTGGCACTACCGTTTGGGTCGTATTGGTGTAAAGCGTGTGAAGAAACACCATTCTGATGGACTTCTGGAATCACTTGATTATGAATCACTTGGTACTTGCGAACCATGCCTCATGGACAAGAAGACTAAAACTCCATTCTCCAGAATAATGGAGCGAGCAACAGAGTTATTGGAAATCATGCATACAGATGTATGTGTCCATTGAACATTGAGGCTCGTGCCGGATATCGTTATTTTCTCACCTTCATAGATGATTTGAGCAGATATGGGTATATCTACCTAATGAAACATAAGTCTGGAACATTTGAAAAGTTCAAAGAATTTCAGTTTGAAGTGGAAAATCATCTAACAAAGAAAATAGAGTTTCTACGATCTGATCGTGGAGGAGAATATTTGAGTTATGAGTTTGGTCTTCATTTGAAACAATGCGGAATAGTTCCGCAACTCATGCCACCCGGAACACCACAGCGTAATGGTGTGTCCGAACGTCGTAATCATACTTTACTTGATATGGTGCGATCTATGATGTCTCTTACTGATTTACCACTATTATTTTGAGGTTATGCTTTAGAGACGACTGCATTCATGTTAAATAGGGCACCATCTAAATCCGTTGAGATGACACCTTATGAACTGTGGTTTGGCAAGAAAGCCAAGTTGTCGTTTCTTAAAGTTTGGGCCTGTGATGCTTATGTAAAAAAGCTTCAACCTGATAAGCTCGAACCCAAATCAGAGAAATGTGTCTTCATAGGATACCCAAAAGTGCTATTGGGTACACCTTCTATCACATATCCGAAGGCAAGATATTTGTTGCTAAGAATGGATCCTTTCTAGAGAAGGAGTTTCTCTCAAAAGAAGTGAGTGGGAGGTAAGTAGAGCTTGATGAGGTAGTTGTACCTTTTCCCTTATTGGAAAGTAGTTCATCACTGAAATCAGTTCCAGTGATTCCTACACCAGTAAGTGAGGAAGCTAATGATGATGATCATGAAGCTTCTGATCAAGTTACTACCAAACATCGTAGGTCAACCAGAGTAAGATCCACACCAGAGTGGTACGGTAATCCTGTTCTGGAGGTCATGTTACTTGACCATGACGAACCTACGAACTATGAGGAAGGGATGATGAGCCCAGATTCCGCAAAATGGCTTGAGGCCATGAAATCTGAGATGGGATCCATGTATGAGAACAAAGCGTGTACTTTGGTTGAATTGCCCAATGATCGACAGGCCATAGAGAATAAATGGATTTTCAAGAAGAAGATTGACGCGGACGGTAATGTTGTTGTCTACAAAGCTCGACTTGTTGCAAAAGGTTTTCGACAAGTTCAAGGAGTTGACTACGATGAGACCTTCTCACCCATAGCGATGTTTAAGTCCGTCCGAATCATGTTAGCAATTGCCGCATTTTATGATTATGAAATTTGGCAAATGGATGTCAAAACTGCATTCCTTAATGGATATCTTAAAGTAGAGTTGTATGTGATGCAACCAAAAGGTTTTGTCGATCCAAAAGGTGCTAACAAAGTGTGAAAGCTCCAGCGATCCATTTATAGACTGGTGCAAGCCTCTTGGAGTTGGAATATAAGCTTTGGTAGTGTGATCAAAGCATATGGTTTTATACAGACTTTTGGAGAAGCCTGTATTTACAAGAAAGTGAGTGGGAGCTCTGTAGCATTTCTGATATTATATGTAGATGACATATTGTTGACCGAAAATGATACTGAATTTCTGAATAGCATAAAAGGATACTTTAATAAGAATTTTTCAATGAAAGACCTCGGTGAAGCTGCTTATATATTGGGCATCAAGATCTATAGAGATAGATCAAGACGCTTAATTGGACTTTCACAAAGCACATACCTTGATAAAGTTTTGAAGAAGTTCAAAATGGATCAAGCAAAGAAAGGGTTCTTGCCTGTGTTACAATGTGTGAAGTTGTGTCAGACTCAATGCCCGACCACTGTAGAATATAGAGAGAAAATGAAAGTCATTCCCTATGCTTCATCCATAGGTTCTATCATGTATGCAATGCTGTGTACCAGACATGATGTGTGCCTTGCTATTAGTTTAGTTGGGAGGTACCAAAGTAATCCAGGAGTGGATCACTGGACATCGGTCAAGAACATCCTAAAATACCTGAAAAGGACTAAGGATATGTTTCTCGTTTCTGGAGGTGACAAAGAGCTTGTCGTAAACGGTTACGTCGATGCAAGTTTTGACACTGATCCGGATGACTCCAAGTCACAAACCGGATACGTATTTTTATTAAATGGTGGAGCTGTCAATTGGTGAAGTTCCAAGCAGAGCATCGTGGCGGGATCTACATGTGAAGAGGAGTACATAGCTGCTTCAGAATAAGCAAATGAAGGAGTCTGGATGAAGGAGTTCATATCTGATCTAGGTGTCATACCTAGTGCATCGGGTCCAATGAAAATATTTTGTGACAATACTGGTGCAATTACCGGTTATGTGAACTTGTTCCTTGCATCCACCATCCTAAAAGAGTAGAAAATATGAGAGGTTTGAATGAGAAGAGAGTGAGTAGTGGTCTAGGTTTTTAGCTTAGTGGCCGTGTCCTACAGTCAGCGTGTGCTCTGATACCATCTTGTAGCGACCAGACCCCAAACGGTCCAATCTCTATGCTCAAGTGTCATCCCTGGATCAGTAATGCTGACACCACACAGTACTTGAAGGATTTATAACAGAGTAGCAATCACACACTTATTACATCGAGTGTCTCAAAAGAGAACTTATTACAATAAAAATGGCTTAAGGCCATCTAATAACGATAACAGCGGAAGGCTTGGAAGATAAGTGAGTCCATCAACTCCAACGGCATCACTGGGTATAGAACCGCGACCTAAAGGCACCTTAAACCTCGTCTGAAAACTCTGCAACATGAACGTTGCAGCCCGAAATGGGTCAGCACATGGAATATGCTGGCAATGTAACACATAGAGAGTAATGAAAGATATAGGCTATACTATATGCATATTTGGCTGGTGGAAAGCTCTATGGTTACAGTTTTGTGAAAAGCCAAATTTTCCCTACTGCAAAGGAATAAATTTTATTTAACTATCATGGTAGTTGTTAAACATTGAGAATGGTTGACAGCATTCTCAATCCCAATTAAGCATCATCATTAAACAAAACCCAACACAATTAATTAGAGTAACATGATGAGATTCACATGATAATCCAAGTACTAGATACTCAAGATGTCCATAACCGGGGACATGGCTATCCATGATTAGTTTATACACTCTGCAGAGGTTTGCGCACTTTTCCCCACAAGACTCGATCTCCTCCGCTTGTTTTCTCGCACTACAAGGTGTTTGAGAAACGGATGACCGAGACATAGTCTTTCAGAAGCGCTAGCACCTTACAATCGGGTAGACCGTTACACCTACTTTCCCCTACATCTGCTAGTCTACCACTGTAAGAGTTCGCACAACTTAATCAACTATGCTAGAGCCCATAGTAGCTTGTGGCTGCACACGGAAGTTTCTAGTATGAATAATCTCATGATCCCTTTGAGCCTGGGTGGCGGTCCAAAAGAAAAATAGGCAATCACTAGAATACCCAGGTGCCTCAATCCACCCAGATGTGTATTTAAGTTGCCACCTTAGATAAACCAGTAATTAACAATCTCACATCTGTCATGGATTTCACTCACCCAATCCACGTCTACTAGCATAGCATGGCATAATAAGCAAACGTAGAAGTAACTCCCAAAGGTTTGATAATAAACAGGTAATAGGTACTACCTCATCTACTTCCCGAACCCACAATTTTATTAGATCCTAATCATGCAATGGTGTGAGGATTGATCTAATGCAATAAGACTGGGTTAATAGGAAGTATGATCAAAGTGTTACTTGCCTTGCTGATGATCCGCAAAACCTAGCGATTTGAAGTAGCAAGCGGCGCACTCCGGGTACTCTATCGCAAATAAACAAGCATACAATAAGTACTCAACTAATGCACAGGTAAAACTCGAATGAGAGATCTAACCAGAAATTTCAACTTAAGAACTCCGGTTGGCAAAAGGATTCAAATCGAACGAAGCAACGAAAGAAAAACGGCAGAAGAAACAGGCTTCATTTACTATTCTGGATCTAGGGAAATTTTTACAATGGCAAAAACTTGTTTGAGTTGGTTAAATGCAAAGAGGGTTTCAAGACGAAACTCCAGGCGCTTGAATCGCCTGATTCCGATAAACGAGCGAAAAGTTATACTAAAACAAAAATCGGATCAGAAATCGCGATCAGAAAAATCGCGGATTTAATCCGAGAAAAAGAAAAACGACGAACAGATTAACGAACAAACGTTCGTTATCTGGATCTAAATGATGAACGCGTCCATTAAAACGAACGAACGAGCGAACGCTTGCTAATTAAATAAACCAGAAAAACCGATCTATTTAAAAAAATGAAACTAAAAAAACCGAATGAAAAACCGACGGAAAAACCGAACGGTTTTTCGAGAAAAACCGGCGGCGACGAGGTCTACCTCTGGCGAGCGGCGGGACGGCGGCGCGGGGCGGCGCGGCGCGATGCGGCGGCGGCGGCGATGACGGCAAAGGCGGCGGGCGGCGGGCTAGGGTTTGGGGGTCTCGGCTGGGCCTCCCCCGGCTTATAAAGCCTGCCGGGCCAAGTGTCCGGGTCGGACACGGCCCGTTAGGTCGGTTGCGTTTTTTTAAATAGTTACGCTCAGAAAAACAAACAAAAGGAATACTAAACGGACTCCAAAAATCCCGAAATAAATTTTCCCCGGCTTCTAAAATAAAGCCGCACAGGATGAACATTTATTTGGGGCCTAAATGCAATTGTGAAAACGCACATTTTTCCTAAATTCAAATAAAATAGCAAATAAAACCAAAAAAAATCTTATTTGATTTTATTATTAAATCCCCAATATTTCATTATTTTGGGAAAGTCATTTTATTCCCTCTCTCATATTTTGATAATAGAAATAATTGAAGATAAAACAAATAAAATCAAATGATCCTATTTTCAAAATTTGAGAAAACTCAAATATGAAAATAACGAAATCCCCAACTCTCTCCGAGGGTCCTTGAGTTGCGTAGAATTTTCTAGGATCAGCCAAAATGCAATAAAATATGATATGCAATGATGATCTAGTGTATAACATTCCAAATTGAAAATTTGGGATGTTACAGATAAATGTTTATTATTCATGCTAGAATTGTATTAACCGGAAACTTAGTACATGTGTGAATACATAGACAAACGGAGTGTCACTAGTATGCCTCTACTTGACTAGCTTGTTGAATCAATGATGGTAATGTTTCCTGACCATAGACATGAGTTGTCATTTGATTAATGGGATCACATAATTAGATAATGATGTGATTGACTTGACCCATCTGTTAGCTTAGCACGATGATCGTTTAGTTTGTTGCTATTACTTTCTCCATAACTTATACATGTTCCTATGACTATGAGATCACACAACTCCCGAATACCGGAGGAACACTTAGTGTGCTATCAAACGTGACAACGTAACTAGGTGACTATAAAGATGCTCTACAGGTGTCTCTGATGGTGTTTGTTGAGTTGGCATAGATCGAGATTAGGATTTGTCACTCCGAGTATCGAAGAGGTATCTTTGGGCCCTCTCGGTAATGCACATCACTATAAGCCTTGCAAGCAATGTGACAAATGAGTTAGTTGTGGGATGATGCATTACAGAATGAGTAAAGAGACTTGCCGGTAACGAGATTGAACTAGGTATTGAGATACCGACGATTGAATCTCGGGCAAGTAACGTACCGATGACAAAGGGAACAACGTATGTTATTGTGCGGTTTGCCCGATGAAGATCTTCATAGAATATGTAGGAACCAATATGAGCATCTAGGTTCCACTATTGGTTATTGACCGGAGATGAGTCTCGGTCATGTCTACATAGTTCTCGAACCCGTAGGGTCCGCATGCTTAACATTCGGCGACGATCAGTATTATGAGTTTATGTATTTTGATGTACTGAAGGTAATTTGGTGTCCCGAATATGATCATGGACATGACAAGGAGTCTCGAAATGGTCGAGACATAAAGATTGATATATTGGAAGCCTATGTTTGGACATCGGAATGGTTCCGGATGAGTTCGGGCATTTTCCGGAGTACAGGGAGGTTACCGGAACCCCCCCCCCCCCCGAGGAGTATATGGGTCTTATTGGGCCTTAGTGGAAGAGAGGAGAGGAAGGGAAAAGGTGGGAGGCGCGCCCCCTAGCCCAATCCGAATTGGGTGGGGGCCGCCCCCCTTTCCTTCCCCTTCTCCTCCCCTTCCTTCTCTCCTACTCCTACTACTTGGAAGGGGGGAATCCTACTCCCAGTGGGAGTAGGACTCCCCTAGGGCACGCCATAGAGGGCCGGCCCTCCCCCCTCCTCCACCCCTTTATATACGGGGGAGGGGGCACCCCATAGACACACAAGTTGATCATTGATCCCTTAGCCGGGTGCGGTGCCCCCCTCCACCATAATCCACCTCGATTATATCGTCGTAGTGCTTAGGCAAAGCCCTGCGCCGGTAGCTTCATCATCACCGTCATCACGCCGTCGTGCTGATGAAGCTGTCCCTCGACACTCAGCTAGATTGATATTTCATGGGACGTCATCGAGCCAAATGTGTGTAGATCGCGGAGGTGCCGTACTTTCGGTACTACGATCGGTCGGATCATGAAGACGTACGACTACATGAACCGCGTTGTCATAACGCTTCTGCTTACGGTCTACGAGGGTACGTGGACAACACTCTTCCCCTCTCGTTGCTATGAATCACCATGATAGATCTTGCGTGTGCGTAGGATTTTTTTTGAAATTACCGCGTTACCCTACACAAACACCATCGGAGACACCTGTAGAGCATCTTTATAGTCACGAGTTACGTTGTGACGTTTGATACCACACTAAGTGTTCCTCCGTATTCGGGAGTTGCATGATCTCATAGTCATAGGAACATGTATAAGTTATGGAGAAAGCAATAGCAACAAACTAAACAATCATCGTGCTAAGCTAACGGATGGGTCAAGTCAATCACATCATTCTCTAATGATGTGATCCCGTTAATCAAATGACAACTCATGTCTATGGTTAGGAAACATAACCAACATTGATTCAACGAGCTAGTCGAGTAGAGGCGTACTAGTGACATTCTGTTTGTCTATGTATTCACACATGTACTCAGTTCTGGTTAATACAATTCTAGCATGAATAATAAACATTTATCATGATATAAGGAAATATAAGAACAACTTTATTATTGCCTCTAGGGCATATTTCCTTCAGATATAACCATCCCTAATAGCCACTTTCAAAACGAAGTGTATGAAGTGGGTGTATGAAAGCTCAACAAAAGAAACGAAGTGGGTGTGCATCCAACTTGCTTGCTCATGAAGACCTAGGGCAATTTTGAGGAAGCCCATCATTGGAATATACAAGCCAAGTTCTATAATGTAAAATTCCCACTAGTATATGAAAGTGATAACATAGGAGACTCTCTATCATGAAGGTCATGGTGCTACTGTGAAGCACAAGTGTGGAAAAAGTATAGTAACATTATCCCATCCATCTTTTTCTCTCATTATTTTTTTATTTGGGCCTTATTTTTTGGCCTCTTTTCTCTTTTTTTTCCCTTTTTTTATTTTTCGTCCGGAGTCTCATCCCGACTTGTGGGGATAGTCTCCATCATCCTTTCCTCACTGGGACAATGCTCTAATAATGATGACCATCACACTTTAATTTACTTACAACTCAAGAATTACAACTCAATACTTAGAAGAAAGCATGACTCTATGTGAATGCCTCCGGTGGTGTACCGGGATGTGCAATGATGCATGTGTGACATGTATGAAGAATTATGAACGGTGGCTTTGCCACAAATACGATGTCAACTACATGATCATGAAAGCAATATGACAATGATGAAGCGTGTCATAATAACGAAACGGTGGAAAGTTGCATGGCAATATATCTCGGAATGGCTATGGAAAAGCCATAATAGGTAGGTATGGTGGCTGTTTTGAGGAAGGTATATGGTACCGGTGAAAGTTGCGCGATACTAGAGAGGCTAGCAATGGTGGGAGGGTGAGAGTGCGTATAATCCATGGACTCAACATTAGTTATAAAGAAATCACATACTTATTGCCAAAATCTATTAGTAATCGAAACAAAGTATTACGTGCATGCTCCTAGGGGGATAGATTGGTAGGAAAATACCATTGCTCGTCGCCGACCGCCACTCATAAGGAAGACAATCAATAAATAAATCATGCTCTGAATTCATCACATAACGGTTCACCATACGTGCATGCTACGGGAATCACAAACTGCAACACAAGTATTTCTCAAATTCACAACTACTCAACTAGCATGACTCTAATATCACCATCTCCATATCTCAAAACAATTATCAAATATCAAACTTCTCATAGTATTTAGTGCACTTCTATAAAAGTTTTTATATTATTCCTAAAATAAAATTTCCATGTTGTTCTAAAGGACTCTCAAAATAATATAAGTGAAGCATGAGAGATCAAGTATTTCTATAAAATAAAACCACCGCCGTGCTCTAAAATATATAAGTGAAGCACTAGAGCAAAAACTATATAGCTCAAAAGATATAAGTGAAGCCCATAGAGTATTCTAATAAATTTCAAATCATGTGAGTCTCTCTCAAAAGGTGTGTACAGAAAGGATGATTGTGGTAAACTAAAAAGAAAAGACTCAAATCATAAAATATACTCCAAGCAAAACACATATCATGTGGTGAATAAAAATATAGCTCCAAGTAAAGTTACCGATAGACGAAGACGAAAGAGGGGATGCCTTCCGGGGCATCCCCAAGCTTAGGCTTTTTGGTGTCCTTAAATTTTACCTTGGGGTTCCATGGGCATCCCCAAGATTAGGCTCTTTCCACTCCTTGGTCCATAATCCATCAAATCTTTACCCAAAACTTGAAAACTTCACAACACAAAACTCCAAATAGAAAATCTCGTGAGCCCCGTTAGCGACAGAAAACAAAACACCACTTCAAGGTACTGTAATGAACTCATTATTGATTTATATTGGTGTTAAACCTACTGCATTACAATTTCTCTATGGTTTATAAACTCTTTTACTGGCCATAGATTCATCAAAATAAGCAAACAACACACGAAAAACAGAATTTGTCAAAAACAGAACAGTCTGTAGTAATCTGTAGCTAACGCAAACTTCTGGAACTCCAAAAATTCTAAAATAAATTCCTGGACGTGAGAAATTTATCTATTAATCATCTGAAAAAATAATTAACTAAATATCACTTTCCAAATAAAAATGGCAGAAATTCTCGTGAGCGCTAATGTTTCTGTTTTTTACAGCAAGATCAAAAAGACTTTCCCCAAGTCTTCCCAACGGTTCTACTTGGCACAAACACTAATTAAACACAAAAAACACAACCAAAACAGAGCCTATATAAATTATTTATTACTAAACAGGAGCAAAAGGCAAGGAATAAAAATAAAATTGGGTTGCCTCCCAACAAGCGCTATCGTTTAACGCCCCTAGCTAGGCATAAAAGCGAAGATAGATCTAGGTATTGCCATCTTTGGTAGGTAATTCTTCAATGAGACACCTATAACTCTTAGGAGTTTCTTTCTTTTTATTAGTCATCAGACTCCTAGGCATGAAATCAAGAAAACCATTTGTAGCAAAAGGTTCCTTAAGGATAGTGAGAAAGTTGGGGTGAACACTTATGGATTTGAGGTCCGCATTTTCCTTACTAGAAGTTTCACCCTTATTTTTAGGAACATACATCAATTTGGCAATCTTAGCATTAGGAGGAGTGTTTTTCACAGAGAAAAAGGCAGACCCAAGGTTGGTAATAATATCCTCAATTTTATCAATTCTAGTGGAATCCTGATCTATCTTTTCATTAACCATAGGTCCCTTTTCCTTAAAAAAATTTAAGAGCAACTCCTACCTTAGATCCGTATTGGGTAATTTGGTTATGGATCTTTCTATCCAAATTTTCAATTAACTCTACAGTGGCAACTTTATTTTCAATAATTTCAAGCCGTTGCATAACATGTTCCAAAGTTAAGATAGTTCCATTAACCAAAAGAGGTGGTGGCCCAAACAAATCTATCATAGCATTATAAGAATCAAAAGTATGGCTACCCAAGAAATTTCCTCCGGTAATGGTATCAAGAATATATCTATTCCAAGGAGTGATGCCTACATAAAAGTTACGAAGAAGAACGGAAGTAGATTTCTTCCTAGTAGATCTATTTTGCGCATTGCAAATTCTATACCAAACATCTTTCAGATTTTCTCCCTCCCTTTGCTTAAAATTAAGAACTTCATTCTCAGGAGACAAAGGAGTAGATAAAGGACGAGCCACAACGACGAAGCAAGCGGAAAAGAGGCGAACGGAAAGAGAGGGCGAGAGGAAAAGAGGGCGAATAAAACGACAAGGGTGAAGTGGGGGAGAGGAAAACGAGAGGCAAATGGCAAATAATGTAATGCGGAGGATAAGAGTTGTGATGGGTACTTGGTATGTCTTGACTTGGCGTAGATCTCCCCGGCAACGGCGCCAGAAATCCTTCTTGCTACCTCTTGATCACTGCGTTGGTTTTCCCTTGAAGAGGAAAGGGTCATGCAGTAAAGTAGCGTAAGTATTTCCCTCAGTTTTTGAGAACCAAGGTATCAATCTAGTAGGAGACCACGCGCGAGTCACCTCGTACCTACACAAACAAATAAGAACCTTGCAACCAATGCGATAAAGGGGTTGCCAATCCCTTCACGACCACTGGCAAGAGTGAGATCTGATAGAGATGATAATAATAAGATGAATATTTTTGGTATTTTTTATGATATAGATTGAAAGTAATGATTGCAAAATAAAATAGATTGGAAACTTGTATGATGGAAACTAGACCCGGGGGCCATAGGTTTCACTAGTGGCTTCTCTCAAGATAGCATAAGTATTACAGTGGGTAAACAAATTACTATCGAGCAATTTATAGAAAAGGGAATAATTATGAGAATATCTAGGCATGATCATGTATATAGGTATCACGTCCGGGACAAGTAGATCGAAACGATTCTGCCTCTACTACTATTACTCCACAATCGACTGCTATCCAGCATGCATCTAGAGTATTAAGTTCAGAAGAACAGAGTAACACCTTAAGTAAGATGACATGATGTAGAGGGATAAACTCATGCAATATGATATAAACTCCATATTTTTATCCTTGATGGCAACAATACAATACGTGTCGTTTCCCCTGCTGTCACTGGGATCGAGCACCGCAAGATTGAACCCAAAGCTAAGCACTTCTCCCATTGCAAGAAAGATCAATCTAGTAGGCCAAACCAAACTAATAATTCGAAGAGACTTGCAAAGATAAACCAATCATACATAAAATAATCAGAGAAGAATCAAATATTGTTCATAGATAATCTGGATCATAAACCCACAATTCATCGGATCTCGACAAACACACTGCAAAAGAAGATTAAATCGAATAGATCTCCAAGAGAATCAAGGAGAACTTTGTATTGAGATCCAAAGAGAGAGAAGAAGCCATCTAGCTACTAGCTATGGACCCGAAGGTCTGAAGTAAACTACTCACACATCACCGGAGAGGCCATGGATTTGATGTAGAGGCCCTCCGTGATCAATGCCCCCTCCGACGGAGCACCGAAAAAGGCCCCAAGATGGGATCTCTCAGGTACAAAAGGTTGCGGCGGTGGAATTAGTTTTTCGTGGTGCTCCTGGATGTTTGCGGGGTATGTGGACTTATATAGGAGGAAGAAGTAGGTCGGTGGAGCAACGAGGGGTCCACGAGGCTGGAGGGCGCGCCCAAGGGGGTAGGCGCGCCTCCCTGCCTCGTGGCCTCCTCGGTTGTTTCTTGATGCCCACTCCAAGTCTCCTGGATCACGTTTGTTGAGAAAATCACGTACCCGAAGGTTTCATTCCGTTTGGACTTCGTTTGATATTCCTTTTGTGCGAAACACTGAAATAGGCAAAAAACAACAATTTGGGCTGGGCCTCCGGTTAATAGGTTAGTCCCAAAAATGGTATAAAATTGTAAAATAAAGCCCATTAACATCCAAAACAGATAATATAATAGCATGGAGCAATAAAAAATTATGGATACGTTGGAGACGTATGAACGTGCCATAGCAAAAACTTGAAAACTTTGGGTATTTTCATCGGTTTCAATGGAAATGGATAAATTATGTGTAGAAAAGTGCCCGCAAACTTGAAATTATTCCTATAATCTCACGCTCCAAATATACAAATCACAGGGGGCGATGGAGCATAGACATTTAATATTGATTTGTTATAATACACGGACTTGATCATTTTTTTATAATCACCACTTCCTAAACATAGAGTAAAACTGCATCATAAGTTGGCTACGCGCACAATTTAAGATTCATGCCAGTCCATACTATCACGAATGCGCTACTATAGCAAGATAAGGGTAAATAGCAAAATCCTCATTGGTTTGATATACAACAGTGCTCCATCTTAACAAATCTCACACCTGTAGACAACAATTACACGAAATGTGCAAATTATAATAGAAAATATTAGGTGTCTGACAGATAACATAAGGGGGCCTTGGAGAGAGACATGTTGCGGTTGGGTCATGCTAAGAAGGAGCATTTTCAGCACAGTGAATATCATGAGAATTGAATCTGAAATCATTACATACCTACAAAAACTCCGACACCCTTGAGATATGTGACTGCTCTGCTGACTTTTTTGATTTTCTTTGTAGTTACGGTTGGGTCAAGTTTAACCCAAGTATTCTGCATGTGCGAAACTGGCTTACACCCATTGTATGTGAGCGTAGAGTATATCACACCCAGTCATCACGAGATGCTTCAAAATGACAAACTTTAGCAATGGTGCATACTCGGGGAGAACACTTTTATCTTGAAATTAAGTAAAGGGATCATCTGATGATGCTATCGTCGTTCTAAGCAAAATAAGATGCATAAAGAATAAACATCACATGCATTTAAAATATGTGACATGATATGGCCATCATCATCTTGTGCTTTTGATCTCCATCTCCAAAGCATCGGCATGATCTCCATCGTCGCTGGCGTGACACCTTGATCTCCATCGTTACGATGGGGCCATCTCGCCAACTATTGCTTCTACAACTATTGCTACGCATAGCTATAAAGTAAAGCAATTACATGGCACTTAAGTGATTGACACGCAGGTCATACAATAATTAAAGACAACTCTAAGGCTCCTGCCAGTTGTCGTGCTCATCAACATGCAAGTCGTGAACTTATCACAAAACATGATCATTTCATACATCAACAAATATCAAAACACGTCTTGACCATATCACATCACAACATACCCTGCAAAAAAAGTTAGACATCCTCTACTTTGTTGTTGCAAGTTTTACGTGGCTGCTACGAGCAACTAGCAAGAACCGTTCTTACCTACGCAAAACCACAACAGTGATTATCAAGTTGCCTTTTAACCTTCTACAAGGACCTCCATTGTCAAATTAGATTCAACTAAAGTAGGAGAAACAGACAGCTGCCAACCACCTTTATGCAAAACAAGTTCCATGTCAGTCGGTGGAACCGGTCTCATGTGCGTGGACATGTAAGGTTGGTCCGTGCTTCATCCCACAATACCGCTTAATCAAAATAAGACATTGGTGGTAAGCAATATGAACCTCACTGCCCACAACTCCTTTGTGTTCCACTCGTGCATATCATCTACGCATAGACCCGACTCTGATACCACTGTTGGGGAACGTTGCATGTGTTGGGTAACACATTAATTTCAAAAAACGGACACGCAAGATCTATCATGGTGATGCATAGCAACGAGAGGGGAAGAGTGTTGTCCATGTACCCTCATAGACCGTAAGCGGAAGCGTTAGGACAACGCGGTTGATGTAGTCATACGTCTTCACGCTCCGACCGATCCTAGTACCGAAAGTATGGCACCTCCGTGATCTGCACACGTTCGGCTCGGTGACGTCCCATGAACTCTCGATCCAGCTGAGTGTCGAGGGAGAGCTTCGTCAGCACAACGACGTGATGACGGTGATGATGAAGCTACTAGCGCAGGGCTTCGCCTAAGCACTATGACGATATGACCAAGGTGGATTATGGTGGAGGGGGCACTGCACACGGCTAAGGGATCAATGACCAACTTGTGTGTCTGTGGGGTGTCCCCTCCCCCGTATATAAAGGAGTGGAGGAGGGGGGGAGGGCTGGCCCTCTATGGCACACCCTAGGGGAGTCCTACTCCCACCGGGAGTAGGATTCCCCCCTTCCAAGTAGTAGGAGTAGGAGAGAAGGAAGGGGAGGAGAGGGGGAAGGAAAGGGGGGCCACCCCCACCCAATTCAGATTGGGCTAGGGGGACGTGTCTCCCACCTTTTCCCTTCCTCTCATCTATTCCACTAAGGCCCAATAAGGCCCATATACTCCTCGGGGGGTTTCGATAACCTCCCGGTACTCCGGAGAATGCCCGGGCTCATCCAGAACCATTCCAATGTCCAAACATAGGCTTCCAATATATCGATCTTTATGCCTCGACCATTTCGAGACTCCTCGTCATGTACGTGATCATATCCTGGACTCCAAACTACCTTTGGTACATCAAAGCACATAAACTCATAATACTGATCGTCACCGAAAGTTAAGCGTGCGGACCCTACGGGTTCGAGAACTATGTAGACATGACCGAGACTCATCTCCGGTCAGTAACCAATAGCGGAACCTGGATGCTCATATTGGTTCCTACATATTCTACGAAGATCTTCATCGATCAAACCGCACAACAATATACGTTGTTCCCTTTGTCATCGGTACGTTACTTGCCCGAGATTCGATCGTCGGTATCTCAATACCTAGTTCAATATCATTACCGGCAAGTCTCTTTACTCGTTCCGTAATGCATCATCCCGCAACTAACTCATTAGTCACATTGCTTGCAAGGCTTATAGTGATGTGCATTACCGAGAGGGCCCAGAGATACCCCTCTGATAATCGGAGTGACAAATCCTAATCTCGATCTATGCCAACTCAACAAACACCATCGGAGACACCTGTATAGCATCTTTATAGTCACCCAATTATTTTGTGACGTTTGATAGCACACTAAGTGTTCCTCCGGTATTCGGGAGTTGCATGATCTCATAGTCATAGGAACATGTATAAGTTATGGAGAAAGCAATAGTAAAAAACTAAATGATCATCGTGCTAATCTAACGGATGGGTCAAGTCAATCACATCATTCTCTAATGATGTGATCCCGTTAATCAAATGACAACTCATGTCTATGGTCAGGAAACATAACCATCATTGATTCAACGAGCTAGTCAAGTAGAGGCATACTAGTGACACTTTGTTTGTCTATGTATTCACACGTGTACTAAGTTTCCGGTTAATACAATTCTAGCATGAATAATAAACATTTATCATGATATAAGGAAATATAAATAAAAACTTTATTATCGCCTCTAGTGCATATTTCCTTCAGTCTCCCACTTGCACTAGAGTCAATAATCTATATTACATTTTAATGATTCTAACACCCATGGAGTCTTGGTGCTGATCATGTTTTTTCTCGTGAGAGAGGCTTAGTCAACGGGTCTACAACATTCAGATCCGTATGTATCTTGCAAATCTCTATGTCTCCCTCCTTGACTTGATTGCAGATGGAATTGAAGCGTCTCTTAATGTGCTTGGTTCTCTTGTGAAATCTGGATTCCTTTGCCAAGGTAATTGCACTAGTATTGTCACAAAAGATTTTCATTGGACCCGATGCACTAGGTATTACACCTAGATCAGATATGAACTCCTTCATCCAGACTCCTTCATTTGCTGCTTCGGAAGCAGCTATGTACTCCGCTTCACACGGTGATCCCGCCACGACGCTCTGCTTGGAACTGCACCAACTGACAGCTCCACCATCTAATAAAAATACGTATCCGGTTTGTGACTTGGAGACATCCGGATCAGTGTCAAAGCTTGCATCGACGTAACCATTTACGATGAGCTCTTTGTCACCTCCATAAACGAGAAACATATCCTTAGTCCTTTTCAGGTATTTCAGGATATTCTTGTGACACACCAAAATTTTTGACCTTGTTTAAATTAAGTAAAATTTTGCCAGGAAATAAAATTTTTATTTTCTGGATTTCCTTTTGATTTCAGAACCATTCTTTTCTTGGTTAGTATGGAGTTTTTACCCCAAGTGAAAACTTTCCAAATGTTTTGTTGGACTTGTATACCATCTCAAGAAAACTTTTCTTTTTATCAGAGGAATTAATTATATAATTATTTTCCTGATCTTTATTTCTTTAAAAATGGTCTCCCATGGTTTTAGGGTACCATTTGAACTACAACCCTTTGATAAATTTATTTAAAATTCCAACCAAAATTTGGGGATGTCATGTGATGTTTTTAAATCACTTTTATGCAAAAACATCTTTTATTCATTGGATATTTTGAGCTCTACACCAAATTTTCAAATCTGGTCCAGTTGGCAATTTTGCACTACAACCTATTTAAATATTTATTTAAAGCTTCCACCAAAATTATGGGATATCAGTGGCAGTATATAATTCAACTTTATGCAAAAATCCACTGATGTTCTTTGAAAAATTTGAGTAAATCAACCCCATCTTCATTCTGGTCCAGCTTGGTGATTTGTACTGCAACCATATTTTTACTTACTCTTTTACCCATGATTCTTTTTCCTGCTTTTAGACCACCCTACAAAACCCTTAAGTCCAGGATAGTGGACCCATTGGAGGATTTTAAGTGCATGCAAAAATACCCTTATCTTTTTGTCCAGATTTGGCTTTCTCAAAAACTTGCACTGTCAAGTTTTGATTTTTCCCAAACCAACCATGCCATGTCTTCTAGTACCTAAAGAGACTCTGATCTGGAAACTTCGGTCACTTGCAAAACCTTCTGGATGCCCCTAGAATTTCGTCGAACAGTTGGAGTGCATGAACTGTTTTGGCATAGATTTTAGTTAGCATTATAGAGTTGCTTTACTTGCCTAGCCAGCTTGTCCACTAGAGGTTTAGTAACCACCCTAACTAGTCTGGTAACTTGCAGTATCATCCAAGCCCTCTAGGGTGCCATGGCATTTCGCCGAGCAGTTGGTGGGCGTGCACTGGGCGCGCCCAGAGCGCGCCAACTGCAGCCACGCACCCAAGCCGTTGCGTCGCGCTTACTCCGTGCCTCCTGACCCTTTGCCGCTCGCAGCGTAGGGCCAAGCCTCGACCTGTACCCCCTCACGAGCACCACTGCCCCTCGCCACGTCTCCGGCAAGCCAGAAGTTAGCCGCCATCGCCGCCTGCTATGGTCGGTGCCGTACGGGCCACCTGGCGCATCCCCGAGTACCCTCGCCCGCCGTGCTCATCCACAACCCCGTCGCCTACCTCTGCAAGCCCTGCCAGCCAGCCCCCACCTCCCCTGCTCTGCAATAGTGCCGCCGCCGTTGTGCTTATCCTCGGGCAGCTGACGAACCGACCTCTGGCGCCTATAAAACAAACCCCCCTCGCTCTATTAGCCACAGGTAGCACCGT
The DNA here is from genome assembly GCF_056163025.1 of Triticum urartu. Classification (NCBI taxonomy): domain Eukaryota; kingdom Viridiplantae; phylum Streptophyta; class Magnoliopsida; order Poales; family Poaceae; genus Triticum; species Triticum urartu. Next base: position 119,514,312 of record NC_141875.1, on the reverse strand, counting down.
ATATTTCCCTTAGACCAATCCTGCGCATCAAATTGACCCGCAGAGGCCATCTCCTTCACCTCCAGCCGAGATGCTCACCGCCGCCCTTCTGTTCATCCCGACACCACCAGAGCCCCTCCCTCTGCCTATCACCACCATTAGCTCCATCATGACCCCGAGGACCCTTTCCAGCATCCAATTTTGCCCAGGAGTCGAGGTGTGCAAAGCTCCACTCCCTCTCGAAGCTTCCACTCTGCCATGGAGGAAGGTGCTCTCACCCTCAGGCTTCCCCGCGCCCCTAACCACTGCAGGTGGATGCGGTGCCTCCTCCCGATCACCCCCATATCGCGAGCCCGTCGAAAGGTGGCTTGTGTCGCCAGGGATCGCCGTTGGAAACGGCCCCTGCCTCTGTCGAGGCGCGCACGGGGGGGGGGGGGGGAGAGGATGAACCCGACAGGTGGGGACCACCTGTTGGTGAGCCAACCCAAGCCACTAGTGGCCCAACCCATTCGATGTGTTTTCCTCTGGTGGAAGCGTATTTAGGGTAAGTACGCGACCACTCACAGAAGACGTATTCTAGGCGAACCGTTTTCCTTTTTTCTGTTTTATTTAAAAAAAACAGAACTTTGACTAAACTTTGACTGGGCTTATCTTTTTAAATATAAGTCCAAATGACTTGATTCTTTTTCTGTTGTTCCTCAAATTTGTTCTAGTTTATTTTCATATTTATTTCAAAATTTTCCAAACAACCTTTTTGTACTATTTTTGAAGTATGTGTTAATTTAAATTTATTTAAAATAGGAATTTGGAGAGGGAGAAGAAAACTTTCAAAAGTTTTGGAGAGCACCTCACCTCTCCACACCTTGAAGGCAAGCATTTTTGAACCCTAGTGGGGGAGTCCTGGATTAGGGGGTGTTCGGATAGCCGAACTATACCTTCAAGCTGGACTCCTGGACTATGAAGATACAAGATTGAAGACTCCGTCCCGTGTCTGGAAGGGAATTTCCTTGGCGTGGAAGGCAAGCTTGGCGATACGGATATGAAGATCTCCTACCATTGTAACCGACTCTATGTAACCCTAACCCTACCGACTCTATGTAACCCTAACCCTATCCGGTGTCTATATAAACCGGAGGGTTTTAGTCTATAGGACAACATACACATCAACAATCATACCATAGGCTAGCTTCTAGGGTTTAGCCTCTCTGATCTCGCGGTAGATCTACTCTTGTACTACCCATATCATCAATATTAATCAAGCAGGACGTAGGGTTTTACCTCCATCGAGAGGGCCCAAACCTGGGTAAAACTTCGTGTTCCTTGCCTCCTGTTACCATCCGGCCTAGACGCACAGTTCCGGACCCCCTACCCGAGATCCGCCGGTTTTGACACCGACATTGGTGCTTTCATTGAGAGTTCCTCTGTGCCGTCGCCGTCAGGCCCGATGGCTCCTACGATCATCAATGGCGATGTAGTCTGAGACCTTCGTTCCCGGACAGATCTTCGTCTTTGGCGGCTTCGCACTGCGGGCCAATTCACTTGGCCATCTAGAGCAGATCGAAAGCTACGCCCCTGGCCGTCAGGTCAGATTCGGAAATTTAAACTACACGGCTGACATCCGCGAGGACTTGATCTTCGACGGACTCGAACCACCGCCGAGCGTGCCGCACTATCACGACAAGCATGATCTAGCTTTGCCGCCGAACAGTGCCCTGGAGGACGCACCCGCATTGGATCCGACCCTTAGCTCAGAGCCAACCGCGCTGATCAAGGATGGGCGGTTGGACGCCACCTCGGGGGCTGTGATCCCAACGGCGGTTGAGCCGAACACCAACCCCGTACTCTGCGAGACTCGTGACTCCATGGAGCCGGATTCTTCTCCGAACTCCGAACCCTCCGCGCCCCTGCCGGTCGAATCCGATTGGGCGCCGATCATGGAGTTCACGGCCGCGGACGTCTTTCAGCACTCGCCTTTCGGCGATATCCTGAAGTCACTGAAGTCTCTCTCTTTATCAGGAGAGCCCTGGTCGGACTACGGTCAGCAAGGTTGGGGTACGGACGATGAAGAAATTCAAAACCCACCCACCACCCACTTTGTAGCCACTGTCGACGACTTAACCGACATGCTCGACTTCGACTCCGAAGACATCGATGGTATGGACACCGATGAAGGAGATGATGAAGAACCAGTGCCTACCAGGCCCTGGAAAGCCACCTCGTCATATGACATATACATGGTGGACACCCCAAAAGAGGGAGAGGGCGATGGAACAGCGGAGGATGACCCCTCCAAGAAACAGCCCAAGCGCCGGCATCAGCGGCACCGCTCAAAATCCCGCCAACACAAAAACGGTAATTCCAGCACAGGAGATAATAATACTCCGGAGAGTGCCAAAGAAAACCCCCTCCAGCAAGGTTTAGCACAGGAGGATGGAGAAACCATCCCTCATGAGAGAGCGGCAGACAGAGAGGTCGAGGACGATAATTATATGCCTCCCTTCGAAGACAAGGCAAGTCTCGACGATGACGAATTCGTCGTGCCAGAGGATCCCGTCGAGCAAAAGCGTTTCCAACGCAGGCTTATGGCCACGGCAAGAAGCCTCAAGAAAAAACAGCAACAACTCTGAGCTGATCAAGATTTGCTGGTTGACAGATGGACCGAAGTCCTTGCAGCCGAAGAGCATAAACTCGAACGCCCCTCCAAGAGTTACCCAAAGCACAGGTTGCTACCCCAATTAGAGGAGGAAGCACTCGATGCGGCCGAACGGCCACCTCGTGGCCACGACAGAGAGGCCTCCCGGCCGTCCACTCAAGCCGCACCCCGTACCAAGACACGGGAATATGCGCCGGACTTACGAGACATGCTGGAGGACAAGGCAAGGCAAACATGATCGATCTACGGATCGCGTGGGCACCCCACGGCTCGAGACAGTAACCGTCACGCCGGCCACAAATTCGGCAGGGCCGAACACAGTAGACAAAACTCATTGGAGCTATGTCATGATATCGCCCAGTACAGAGGCGCCGCACACCCACTGTGCTTTACAGACGAAATAATGGATCATCAAATCCCCGAGGGTTTCAAGCCCGTAAACATCGAATCATATGATGGCACAACAGACCCTGCGGTATGGATCGAGGATTATCTCCTTCATATCCACATGGCCCGCGGCGACGATTTTCACGCCATCAAATACCTCCCACTCAAGCTTAAAGGACCAGCTCGGCATTGGCTCAATAGCTTGCCAACAGGATCAATTAGTTGTTGGGAGGACCTGGAAGCCGCATTCCTTGACAATTTCCAGGGCACTTATGTGCCACCCCCAGACACCGATGACCTAAGTCACTTAATTCAGCAGCCAGAGGAATCGGCCAGGCAATTCTGGACATGGTTCCTAACAAAGAAAAATCAAATAGTTGACTGTCCGGACGCTGAGGCCCTAGCAGCCTTCAAGCACAATATCCATGACGAGTGGCTGGCCCGGCACCTTGGACAGGAAAAGCCGAAATCTATGGCAGCACTCACGACACTCATGACCCGGTTTTGCGTGGGAGAAGACAGGTGGCTTGCTCGTAGCAACAATATGACCAAGAACCTTGGTAGTTCGGACACCAGGGACATTAGTGGCAGGTCGCGTCGCAACAAGCAGAAGTGCCGCATTAACGGTGGCAATGCTGAGGATACGGCAGTTAATGCCGGATTCAGAGGCTCTAAATCCGGTCAGCGGAAAAAGCCATTCAAAAGGAATCCTAGGGGCCCGTCCAGCTTGGACCGAATACTCGACCGCTTGTGCCAAATACATGGCACCCCCGAAAAGCCGGCCAATCACACCAATAGGGATTGTTGGGTGTTCAAGCAGGCAGGCAAGTTAAGCGCCGACAATGAAGACAAGGGGCTGCATAGCGATGACGACGAGGAGCCCCGGCCACCGAACAACAATGGACAGAAGGGTTTTCCCCCACAAGTGCGGACGGTGAACATGATATACGCCACCCACGTCCCAAAAAGGGAGCGGAAGCGCGCATTAAGGGACGTATACGCGGTAGAGCCAGTCGCCCCAAAGTTCAACCCATGGTCCTCCTGCCCGATCACCTTTGATCGAAGAGACCATCCCACTAGCATCCGTCATGGCGGATTTGCCGCATTGGTTCTAGACCCAATTATTGATGGATTTCATCTCACTAGAGTCCTCATGGACGGCGGCAGCAGCCTGAACCTGCTTTACCAGGACACAGTGTGAAAAATGGGCATCGATCCCTCGAGGATTAAGCCCACCAAAACGACCTTTAAAGGCGTAATACCAGGTGTAGAGGCCAACTGTACAGGCTCAGTCACACTTGAAGTGGTCTTCGGATCCCCGGATAATTTCCGAAGCAAGGAATTGGTCTTCGACATAGTCCCATTCCGCAGTGGCTATCATGAACTGCTCGGACGAACCGCATTCGCCAAATTCAATGCGGTACCGCACTACGCATACCTCAAGCTCAAGATGCCAGACCCTCGTGGAGTAATTACGGTCAATGGAAACACCGAATGCTCCCTCCGAACGGAGGAGCACACGGCGGCCCTTGCAGCGGAAGTACAAAGCAGCCTCTTCAGGCAGCTCTCCAGTCCGGCCATTAAACGTCCGAACACCGTCAAGCGCGCCCTGAGTAACCTACAACAAGACCGCCTGGCACGTTCCGAGTAGGCGTAGCAATGCGGCCCCAACCCCAACCCTAGCAAAAAGGCGATGCCGGTACTTCGCGTACATAATTACGCTTTAGAAATGCCATGGGCATAGGGGGAGGGGCACCATCACGGCATGGCCAAAACACGGCTTAAACCGCACCAGGGGCTGCCGATTTTTTACTTTTCTGTTACTTCCAGGACTCTACTCTTCGTTAGGCCTATTCGGCGGTTCAATTGCCACACAAACGATGCAAGAACCAGGGAAGCATACAAGCCATGCCGCATTAAGGAAATCCCAGGTGGTCTCTATCACGAGCAGTATACCTGTTTCGCATACTATTCTGCAGCTTGCACCCGGAGAAGACATGTTAAATAGTCCAACTTTTCGTTTATCGCATTACTTGTATCGTTCTGCTTTGATCGCAGATATTTTTAATAAACAATGCATAGCTTTTGTCTATTTTTGCACTATGTTTTTATACATAAATGTTCCTTAACGACATGTTGCACCCGTACAACTTGGTACGGCCAAAATACGCCAGGGGCTTTTAGCACCCCTCAATATGGTGTGAGAAGTCCGAACACTTTCACAAGTGCGGCACCCCGAACTTATAGCATTATATGCATCGGCTCTGAATCATGTCTTGGGTCAATAGTTGGGTTTGCCCGGCTCCTATGTTTTGGTGCCTTACGCTCCGCTATATCGGCTAAGGTAGCACTAGGAGAACCACTGCGATTGTGCCCCAGTTGAGCTGGGCCGAGCACCTCAGTGGAGAAAGCTAAAACTGACTGTCATGATGAAGCGAGAGCTGGTCGCTGTTCGAGAGGTTTTTTCGAGTCCCTAAAGACTTATGCCGCTTAGGGCGACGAGTCGGCTCTGTCTGGCCAAGGCGTGGATAGCGCCCCGAACTCGGTCTTCCGAATACTAGGGGCTTCGCCGAAATTTAAAATTATAGAATTCTATGGCTAAGTGAGAGTGTTCATGCATTATAGTCTGATTGCCTCATTCGTCGGGCTGAGCGCCTCCCTCGAAGGACCCAAACATGGGAAAAAGAGCGTCCAGATTTATCCCCGAACACCCCAGCACTAGTGGCAAGGGGGCAGAAGCCGACTACTCGCCATCTCTCAGTATTGATAAACAGCCGCACAGAAGGTAATATTTTAAATTCAAGCAGCATTGCTCAGTGCATATGAACAAGTTTTCAGCGCACAGGACAAAAACGAGCGAGTTTTACTCAAAAATTACATCCCTAGTACATTCATCCACCACCAGGCGGGCACCCTTCAGAACATCCTTATAATAATTTTCGGGCTTGCGATGCTCCTTCCCCGCTGGCGGCCCGTCCTTCACAAGCTTCTCCGCATCCAGCCTGCCCCAGTGCACCTTAGCACGGGCAAAGGCCCTGCGGGCACCTTCAATACAGATGGAGCGCTTGATAACTTCGAGCCTTGGACAGGCCTCCACCAGCCGCCGCACCAGCCCCAAATAGCTCCCAAGCAGAGCTTCTCCGGGCCACAACCAAACTAGGAGGCCCTTCATGGCCTGTTCGGCCACCTTGTGGAGCTCGACTAGTTGCTTCAGCTGGTCGCTCAGGGGCACGGGGTGTCCGGCCTCAGCATACTGAGACCAGAACACCTTCTCCGTCGAGCTGCCCTCCTCGGCTCGATAGAATGCGGCGGCATCGGATACACTCCGGGGAAGATCTGCAAATGCCCCTGGAGAGCTCCGGATTCAGGTAAGTATCAAGTAACTCATGTTTATGTGTTTACTTTGCATAAAGAATGCCTTGCCCGCCGCTATTTTCTTCACCTCATCCAACTCCTGAAGGGTCTTCTGGGATTCGGCCTTGGCAGACTTGGCATTTTCAATAGCCGCCGTGAGCTCGGACGCTCGCGTCTTCGAGTCAAGCTCCAAACTCTCATGTTTCTTCATGAGAACCTGGAGCTCTTGCCGCACCTTGCCAACCTCGGCCTCATACCTCTCCCGCTCGGTGCGCTCCGCGGCCGCACTCTTCTCGGCCTCAAGCAACGCTTGCTTAAGGGTCGCCACCTCAGATATGGCCCCTACAATAGCCATGTTAATCCTGTCATTTCTTGCAATTGCACCTTTTTTATATACATATTCAACCAAGGTATTTCTTACCTTCCTTCTCCTCGAGCTGCTTCTTGGCACGCCCGAGCTCTTGCTCGGACTTCTCGAGGCTCTGCTTCAGCGTGTCCACTTCCGCAGTGAGTACGGCAGACGCCAGCAGAGAAGCCTGCACAAGCATATTGACTCCTTTTGTTAGACTCCTGCGAATTTTTTGATCCTCTATTCGGCTTTTCTTCCCGAACGCCCAACAGAGCATCAGGGGCTACTGTCTATGCGGTAATATTATTTACACATTATTTACTTACCTCAAAGCCTGTCATAAGGCTAGTACAAGCTTCAGTCAGTCCGCTCTTGGCGGACTGAACCTTCTGGACCACCACACTCATAATAGCGCGGTGCTCCTCGTCGATGGAAGTGCCTTGGAGCGCCTCCAACATATTGTCCGGCGCCTCCGGATGGACGGGGGTCGCCGGCACGGTGGACTTGCTCCTCTTGGAAGGAGGTCCCCTGCCGGACTCCGGAACCCTTGAAGGTTTCGGAGCGGTGTCCGTCCTAAAGCCGGACTTCGAGCCCTGGGGGGTTTCATCCCCTTTACTCCTGGAGTCCGGGAGGTCGCCTTGCGGCGCCTCCGGGGCCACCTCCTCCGTGCTTGGAACCTGTTGGGACAACACCTCGGTGTCGTCCATAGGGCAGGGGGAGGAAGCCGTCGGAAGCGAGTTCACCTCCGACGAGTCCAGTGAGCCGCTCGACGACGCGTCGAGCCGGTCTTTGGGTGGGCTGCATAAGCATATTCGACATAAAGGAAAGCTACGCAATAAACAAATACTATGAATTACTCCGGTATCCGGATACTTACAATTTTGCCAGGGGCTTGGCCCTGGGCTGCCACTCCTCTTCACCGTCGTCGGCGTCGTTGGAGTAGTCCGGAGGAAGGGTTTTCCCCTTCTTGGACCCTCCGGCCTCCTCAGAGAGGGCGGCCTTCCTTTTCTTCTCTCCTCCCGCTGGAGGGGGAGAGGTCTCTCCTTCTTCCTCCTCATCTTCACGAAAGGAAGGCGCTTCGGGACCGTCGGATGACGAATCCGACACCTCCTGGCGCCGGGCACTCTTTCGAGTCCCCGTGGCCCTTTTCGTGGCCTTCTTCTCCGGCACCACATAGGGCGCCGGAACCAGCAGCTTCGCCAAGCGAGCGTCCGCTGGGCCTTCGAGCAAAGGAGCCGGACAGTTGATCTGTCCGGACGTCACCTCCCAATCCTATCAAAGATAAGGGAACTCAGATCCCGCATAGAGTCAAACTATGAAAAACTGATACCCTGTAAAAGGACAAAGACAGCTTACCGCATGAGCGTGATGCTGAGTACTGAATCCGCGATCCTCGGCAGCGGATGTGGGAGCCTCGGCGCCCTTGAAAAGCATCCTCCAGGCATCTTCGTACGTCGTGTCGAAGAGCCTGTTTAGAGTTCGATGCTGCGCCGGGTCGAACTCCCACAGGTTGAAGGCCCGTCGTTGACACGGGAGGATCAGGCGGATGAGCATAACCTGGACTACGTTGACAAGCTTGAGCTTCTTGTCCACCAGGGTTTGGATGCAGGTTTGGAGTCCGGTCAGCTCTCCTTTTTTACCCCAAGATAGGCATGTCTCCTTCTAGGAGGTGAGCCGCGTAGGGGGGCCGGATCGAAACTCAGGGGGTGCAACCCATTCGGCGTCGCGCGGCTCGATGACGTAAGACCACCCTGATTGCCACCCCTTCAGGGTCTCCACAAAGGAGCCCTCGAGCCACAGGACATTGGCCATCTTGCCAACCATGGCACCGCCGCACTCCGCCTGGCTGCCACGCACCACCTTTCGCTTGACGTTGAAAGTCTTAAGCCATAGGCCGAAATGGGGGCGGATGTGGAGGAACGCCTCACACACGACGATAAACGCCGAGATGTTGAGGACGAAGTTCGGGGCCAGATCGTGGAAATCCAGGCCGTAGTAGAACATGAGCCCCCGGACAAATGGATGCAGAGGGAAGCCCAGTCCGCGGAGGAAATGGGGGAGGAATACCACCCTCTCATGGGGCCTAGGAGTGGGGATGAGCTGCCCCTTTTCGGGAAGCCGGTGCGCGATGTCGTTAGCCAGATATCTGGCCTTCCTCAGCTTTTTGATGTGTCCCTCCGTGACGGAGGGGACCATCCACTTGCCTCCCGCTCTGGACATGACTGGAGAAGGTTGAGGTGGTAGTGCGGACTTGGGCGCTGGAGCTCGAGTGCGCAAGAATGGATAGGCGAAGGAGTAAGAAGGCGTGGTTGAAAAGGTCGATCTTTATCCCCTTATATGGGTGGACGCAACTACATGTCCCCACCAGCCTGGTAAAACTCGCCTATCTCCAAGCGCCGTAATCAAAGGAGCGGTTGGGTTACCCACGCCCGTATTGATGAGAATCCCGGAATAAGGGGACATGATCTCTTCTTTGACAAGACGTGCCAAGGAAACCGCCTCGCATAACGCGCTGAGGTGGGATACTGAAACGACTCGGATAAAGGCTTGGCCGTGGTGTGTCACGCTACGGAATACGTCAGCAGATTAGATTTGTGTAAATATTATTCTTTCCACGGCAATATGTGGAAACTTATTTTGCTGTAACATCCCAAATTTTCAATTTGGAATGTTATACATTAGATCATCATTTCATACCATATTTTATTTTGCATTTTGGTTGATCCTAGAAATTCTACGCAACTCAATGACCCACGGAGAGAGTTGGGGATTTCGTTATTTTCATATTTCAGTTTTCTCAAATTTTGAGAATATGATCATTTGATTTTATTTATTTTATCATCAATTATTTCTATTACAAAGATATGAGAGAGGGAATGAAATGACTTCCCCAAAATAAAGAAATATTGAGGATTTAATAATAAAATCAAATAAGATTTTATTTCGGAGTTTTTCCATGTTTTATTTGAATTTAGGAAAAATGTGCGTTTTTCAAAATTGCATTTAGGTCCCAAATAAATGTTCACCTTGTGCGGCTTGATTTTAGAAGCCCGTAAAAATTTATTTCGGAATTTTTGGAGTCCCTTTAGTATTTCTTTTTATTTTTCTTCTGCGCGTAATTATTTAAAAAAACGCGCCGACCTACGGGCCGTGTCCGACCTGGACACCGGCCCGGGCAGGCTTTAAAAGCCGGGGGAGAGGCCCAGCCGGCAGAGCCAGCGCCCAGCCCCGAAACCCTAGCCACCCCGCGCCGCTCCCGCCGCCACCGCCGCCAGGCGCCGCCGCCGCCGCACGCTCGCCGAGGTCCGCCGCCGCCTCGTTTTCTGTGCCGGTTTTTTTATTTTTTTCGAAAAACCGTTCGGTTTTTCCGTCGGTTTTTTTAGTTTCGGTTTTTTTAATAGATCGGTTTTCCGGTTTATTTAATTTAGCGAGCTTTCGTCGTTTTTTTCTTTTTCTTGGATTAAATCCGCGATTTTTCTGATCGCGATTCCTGATCCGATTTTCGTTTTAGTATAACTTTTCGCTCGTTTATTGGAATCAGGCGATTCAAGCGCCTAGAGTTTCGTCTCGAAACCCTCTATCCGTTTAACCAACTTAAACAAGATTTTGCTATTGTAAAATTTGCCCTAGATCCAGATTAGTAGAACGAAGTTGTTTTCTTTCGCCGTTTGACTTTCGTTGCTTTGTTCGATTTGATTCTTTTTGCCAACCGGAGTTCTTAAGTTGAACCTTCTGGTTAGATCTATTATTTGAGTTTTACCTATGCACTAGATGAGTTCTTATTGTATTCTTGTTTGTTTGTTTGCGATAGAATACCCGGAGTGCGCCGCCTGTTACTTCGAATCGCTAGGTTTCCCGGATCATCAGCAAGGCAAGTAACACTTTGATCATACCTTTTCTACTACCCAGTTTTATTGCATTAGATCAATCCTCACACATTGCATGATTAGGATCTAATTAAATTGTGGGATGGGAAGTAGTTGAGGTAGTACCTATTACCTGTTTATTATCAAACCTTTGGGAGTTACTTCTACGTTTGCTAATTATGCCACGCTATGCTAGTAGACGTGGATTGGGTGAGTGATATCCATGACAGATGTGAGTTTTGTTAATTAATGGTTTATCTAAGGTGGCAACTTAAACACACATCTGGGTGGATTGAGGCACCTGGGTATTCCAGGACTTGCCTGTTTTCTTTTGGACCGCCACCCAGGCTCAAAGAGATCATGAGTCTATTCTTACTAGAAACTTCTGGGTGCAGCCACAAGCTATTATAGGCTCTAGCATAGTTGACTAAGTCGTGCGAACTCTTACAGTGGTAGACTAGCAGATGTAGGGGATGTAGGTGGTACAGTCTACCCGATCGTAAGGTGCTAGCGCTTCTGAAAGACTATGTCTCGGTCATCCATTTTCTCAAACACCATGTAGTGCGAGAAATCCAATGGAGGAGATCGAGTCTTGTGGGGAGAAGTGTGCAAACCTCTGCAGAGTGTAATAAACTAATCATGGTTAGCCGTGTCCCCGGTTATGGACATCTTGAGTATCTAGTACCTGGATTATCATGTGAATCTCAACATGTTACTCTAAATTAATTTTGTTGGGTTATGTTTAATGATGATGCTTAATTGGGATTGAGGATGCTGTCAACCATTCTCAATGTTTAACAACTACCATGATAGTTAAATAAATTTTATTCCTTTGAAGTAGGGAAAAATTGGCTTTATGCAAAACTGTAACCATAGAGCTTTCCACCAGCCAAATATGCATATAGTATAGCTGTTTCATTCCATTACACTCTATGTGTTACATTGCCAGCATATTCCATGTGCTGACCCGTTTCGGGCTGCAACGTTAATGTTGCAGACTTTTCAGACGACGATTAAGGAGTTTTAGGTCGTGGTTCTATACTCAGTGATGCCGTTGGAGTTGATGGACTCACTTATCTTCCAAGCCTTCCGCTGTTATCGTTATTAGATGGCCTTAAGCCATATTTATTGTAATAAGTTCCCTTTTGAGACACTCGATGTAATAAGTGTGTGATTGCTACTCTGCTATAAATCCTCCGAGTACTATGTGGTGTCAGCATTACTGATCCAGGGATGACACCGGAGCACAGAGATCAGACTGTTTGAGGTCTGGTCGCTACATTTGCAGGGCCGGACACTATCCTTGTGTTCAAAATCTTCTATGAAGTACTTGGAGGAGGAACCCGCCTTGCAATGCCAAAGACAAACTGCGCGCCGGACTCGTCGTCATTGAAGCCTGGTTCAGGGGCTACTGAGGGAGTCCTGGATTAGGGGGTGTTCGGATAGCCGAACTATACCTTCAAGCCAGACTCCTGGACTATGAAGATACAAGATTGAAGACTCCGCCCCGTGTCCGGAAGGGACTTTCCTTGGTGTGGAAGGCAAGCTTGGCGATACGGATATGAAGATCTCCTACCATTGTAACCGACTCTATGTAACCCTAACCCTATCCGATGTCTATATAAACCAGAGGGTTTTAGTCCGTAGGACAACATACACATCAACAATCATACCATAGGCTAGCTTCTAGGGTTTAGCCTCTCTGATCTCGCGGTAGATCTACTCTTGTACTACCCATATCATCAATATTAATCAAGCATGACGTAGGGTTTTACCTCCATCGAGAGGGCCCGAACCTGGGTAAAACTCGTGTTCCTTGCCTCCTGTTACCATCCAGCCTAGACGCACAGTTTGGGACCCCCTACCCGAGATTTGCCGGTTTTGACACCGACACCTGGCATAATATTATTGTGTGTTGTTTGATACGATCGCAACACCACCTCGACACGAAGTTTCCGTTATTTCATGTGATGATATGATTATACTCATAAGTGCATATTGCTGAATTATGTGTTGTTGGCATTCGATATATTGTGATAGTAGACACCCTCGTATACCTTTCTTGCCTACCGGGAGGAAGTCGGGAGAGCCTCTGTCTTGGGTAGACACGAGCTTGTCTCCGGTCTTCGTTGAGACGGTTGTGTCCGGTACGGCAAAGTGAGGCATGACGAGTGGTGACTTTGTCTGTTGGTTGAAACATATTTGTTATGCTAACCATGCAGGAAATACTTAAACCTCCTGAGTCGACCATAGATCGAGTCTTGTTCCGGTAACTCCCATACTTGTTTCGTACTACCACTTGTCCCTGGCACAGGTAGGGTACGGTTCAGTAAGTTGTCAACCCCTTTCCTAGCACACACCGTACAGAGAGGCCATGGTGGAAGATACCGGAGGCCTCCGGTAGGCATGCCACCTGGTCCGGGGGCATGGGTGTTTTCTATTGTAGCCGAAGGGGGTAGCTCCCCCAGTTTGCGTGCGGTATAAATTTTGTGATCCCATGCTAAGTTGAGGTTGTAGCCTCCCCACTTAGAGTTTTTCTTAACGGGTGTCAAGGGTGATTCCAGACACCGGTGAGTTTGGCTGGTGTGTGCGGTTAGGTGGGTTTTCAATTAAAAGACCGTAGACGGAATTAGTCCCGATGGACTAAAGGAATCCGTTACTCATGGGTAAAGAGTACACCCTCTGCAGAGATTATACCTATTCGAATAGCCGTGTCCATGGTTAAGGACTACAGTCTGGGATGGGTAAAGTGTCGGTCTTAGTGTCGGTCTTCGGAGGAGAAACTACTAAACCAGAACATTGATTATGACCTGTGACATATGATGATTACAATTATTATTGTGGACTAATCATTTGTATTATTTGAAATTAATGAGTATCCCTGGGACGGTTCTACCTCCTAGATATTCACTGTGATTATTTTTATATATAAACCCTTTATGCGGTGTCGCTGAGACGCCCGACTATGGCATGCTTGTTATTTTCATTTACTTATAAAGCCCTTTATGTGGTGTCGCTCAGACACCCGACTGTGGCATGCTTGTTATTTCAATTATTTATAAGCCCTTTATGTGGTGTCGCTCAGACGCCCGACTGTGGCATGCTTGTTATTTCAATTATTTATAAGCCCTTTATGTGGTGTCGCTCAGACGCCCGACTGTGGCATGCTTGTTATTTCAATTATTTATAAGCCCTTTATGTGGTGTCGCTCAGACACCCGACTGTGGCATGCTTGTTATTTCAATTATTTATAAGCCCTTTATGTGGTGTCGCTGAGATGCCCGACTGAGGCAGGCTTTATATTATTATCATTTCGAAGCGTCGCTTCAGACACCCGATCGGTGCACTCTATTTTTACTCCCTGATTGCATATTCATATTTGACATGATTGACCTGCTTGCATGCATCATGAGTTTCATTTATGACTGACGTAGTGATCATGGCATGTTTTAGAGCATGATTATCTTTCGATTTATTATACCAGTGTTCATGATGTTTGCGAGTACATTCAAAGTACTCACTGGCTTGTCCCTGGCTATTGTCTTGGCCAGATTTCTTGCATGGAAAGGAGCGTTGCGATGACAGCCCCGGAACCTACGCAATGGAGATAGCAGCCTCGCGAAGATAGGAGTTATCCTGGTCAACTGTTCCTGTGGGAAATGGAGTCCCATAGACACCGATGACCCGCAAACCGCTTTCGCCATCAACCACTAGAAACCATTCATTGTACTCATAGGCCAGAATGGTCTTGTACTACATATCTTGTATTTTCTTGGAGTTTCGGTAACAAGTTGGTGCCTCATCAGCTAACAGTAATCCTGGGGCTGGTGAGCACAAGGGCCGCTTTTGGGAAATTAATACCCCGAAAATCCGGTCCTCACAGTTCTTGACCACTGTCCAGTGATCCACTCCTGGATTACTTTGGTACCTCCATGTTAAACTAATAGCAAGTCACACATCCGTTCTGGTACACAACATTGTATACATGATAGAACCTATGGCTGAAGCATAGGGAATGACTTTCATTTTCTCTCTATCTTCTACAGTGGTCGGGCATTGAGTCTGACTCAACTTCACACCTTGTAACACAGGCAAGAACCCTTTCTTTGCTTGATCCATTTTGAACTTCTTCAAAATTTTATCAAGGTATGTGCTTTATGGAAGTCCAATTAAGCGTCTTGATCTATCTCTATAGATCTTGATGCCCAATATATAAGCATATTCACCGAGGTCTTTCATTGAAAAATTCTTATTCAAGTATCCTTTTATGCTATTCAGAAATTCAGTATCATTTCCGATCAACAATATGTCATCTACATATAATATCAGAAATGCTACAGAGCTCCCACTCACTTTCTTGTAAATACAGGCTTCTCCAAAAATCTGTATAAAACCATATGCTTTGATCACACTATCAAAGCGTATATTCGAACTCCGAGATGCTTGCACCAGTCCATAAATGGATCGCTGGAGCTTGCACACTTTGTTAGCACCTTTTGGATCGACAAAACCTTCTGGTTGCATCAGATACAACTCTTCTTTAAGATATCCATTAAGGAATGCAGTTTTGACATCCATTTGCCAAATTTCATAATCATAAAATGTGACAATTGCTAACAAGATTCGGGCGGACTTAAGCATCGCTACGGGTGAGAAGGTCTCATCGTAGTCAACTCCTTGAACTTGTCAAAAACCTTTTGCAACAAGTAGAGCTTTGTAGAAGTAACAGTACCGTCAGTGTCAGTCTTCTTCTTGAAGAACCATTTATTCTCTATGGCATGCCGATCATTGGGAAAGTCAAGCAAAGTCCACACTTTGTTCCCATACATGGATCCCATCTCAGATTTCACGGCCTCAAGCCATTTTGTGGAATCTGGGCTCATCATCGCTTCCTCATAGTTTGTAGGTTCGTCATGGTCAAGTAACATGACCTCTAGAACAGGATTACCATACCACTCTGGTGCGCATCTTACTCTGGTTGACCTAAGAGGCTCGGTAGTAACTTGATCAGAAGCTTCATGATCATCAT
Organism: Triticum urartu; assembly: GCF_056163025.1. Lineage (NCBI taxonomy): Eukaryota > Viridiplantae > Streptophyta > Magnoliopsida > Poales > Poaceae > Triticum > Triticum urartu. Next base: position 119,498,695 of record NC_141875.1, on the reverse strand, counting down.
CATTAGCTTCCTCACTTACTGGTGTAGGAATCACTGGAACTGATTTCAGTGATGAACAACTTTTCAATAAGGGAAAAGGTATAATTACCTCATCAAGTTCTACTTTCCTCCCACCCACTTCTTATGAGAGAAACTTCTTATCAAGAAAGGATCCATTCTTAGCAACGAATATCTTGCCTTAGGATCTATGATAGAAGGTGTACCCAACAGTCTCCTTTGGGTATCCTATGAAGACACATTTCCCTGATTTGGATTCGAGCTTATCGGGTTGAAGCTTTTTTACATAAGCATCGCAGCCCCAAACTTTAAGAAACGACAACTTGTGTTTCTTGCCAAACCACAGGTCATAATGTGTCGTCTCAACGGATTTAGATGGTGCCCTATTTAACATGAATGCAACCGTCTCTAAAGCATAACCCCAAAATTATAGCGGTAAATCAGTAAGAGACATTACAGATAACACCATATCTAGTAAAGTACGATTACGACGTTCAGACACACCATTACGCTGTGGTGTTCTGGGTGGCGTGAGTTGCGAAACTATTCCGCATTGTTTCAAATGAAGACCAAACTCGTAAATCAAATATTCTCCTCCACGATCAGATCGTAGAAACTTTATTTTCTTGTTACGATGATTTTCCACTTCACTCTGAAATTCTTTGAACTTTTCAAATGTTTCAGACTTATGTTTCATTAAGTAGATATACCCATATCTGCTCAAATCATCTGTGAAGGTGAGACAATAACGATATCCACCACGAGCCTCAATGTTCATTGGACCACATACATCAGTATGTGATACTTCTCCAACATATCTATAATTTTTTTATTGTTCCATGCTATTATATATTCTGTTTTGGATGTTTAATGGGCTTATTTATACACTTTTATATTATTTTTGGGACTAACCTATTATTCGGAGGCCCAGCCCAAATTGCTGGGTTTTTTTTCCTATTTTAGTGTTTCGCAGAAAAAGAATATCAAACGGAGTCCAAATGGAACGAAACCTTCGGGAGCGTGATTTTTTGGAACAAACGTGACCCAGAGGACTTGGAGTGGACGTCAAGCAACCAACGAGGAGGCCACGAGGCTGGGGGCGCGCCTACCCCCTGGGCGCGCCCTCCACCCTCGTGGGCCCCTCGTGGCTCCACCGACCTACTTCTTCCTCCTATATATACCTACATACCCTGAAAACATCATAGAGCACCACGAAAACCTAATTCCACTGCCGCAACCTTCTGTACCCATGAGATCCCATCTTGGGGCCTTTTTCGGCTCTCAGCCGGAGGGGGGCATTGATCACAAAGGGCTTCTACATCAACACCATAGCCTCTCCGATGATGTGTGAGTAGTTTACCTCACACCTTCGGGTCCATAGTTATTAGCTAGATGGCTTCTTCTCTCTCTTTGGATCTAAATACAAAGTTCTCCTTGATTCTCTTGGAGATCTATTCAATGTAATCTTCTTTTGCAGTGTGTTTGTCGAGATCTGATGAATTATGGGTTTATGATCAAGATTATCTATGAACAATATTTGAATCTTCTCTGGATTCTTTTATGTATGATTGGTTATCTTTCCAAGTCTCTTCGAATTATCAGTTTGGTTTGGCATACTAGATTGATCTTTATTGCAATGGGAGAAGTGCTTAGCTTTGGGTTCAATCTTGCTGTGCTCGATCCCAGTGACAGTAGGGGAAACGACACGTATTTTATTGTTGCCATCGAGGATAAAAAGATGGGGGTTATATCATATTGCATGAGTTTATCCCTCTACATCATATCATCTTACTTAAAGCGTTACTCCGTTCTTATGAACTTAATGTTGGGGAACGTTGCAGAAAACAAAAATTTTCCTACTCGTTTCACCAAGATCCATCTAGGAGTTCATCTAGCAACGAGTGATTAGATGCATCTACGTACCTTGTAGATCGCGAGCGGAAGCGTTCAAAGAACGGGGATGATGTAGTCGAACACGACGTGATTCAAATCACCGATGATCAAGCACCGAACGGACGGTGCCTCCGCGTTCAACACACGTACGGAACGGATGAAGTCTCCTCCTTTCTTGATCCAGCAAGGGGGGAAGAGAGGTTGATGAAGATCCAGCAGCACGACGGCGTGGTGGTGGATGCAGGGCGTCACAGTAGCAGGGCTTCGCCTATACTACGAGAGAGAGACGTAACGGGGAGAGAGGAAGCACCAAAGGCTGAGGTATGAAATCCCTCCTCTCCCCCACTATATATAGGAGGGCCAGGGGGGGTGGTGCGCAGCCTAGGAGATCCAATCTCCTAGGTGCGGCGGCCAGGGGAGGGTTTCCCTCCCCCCCAAGGCACCTCGGGGTGCCTTCCACCACTTGGACTCCTCCGTGGTGGAAACCCTAGGCGCATGGGCCTAGTAAGGCTGGTTCCCTTGGCCCATGAAGGCCAAGGCGCACCCCCTACAGCCCATGTGGCCCCCCGGGACAGGTGGCCCCACCCGGTGGGCCCCCGGGACCCCTCCGGTGGTCCCGGTACAATACCGATAACCCCAAAACTTGTCCCGATGGCCGAAACAACACTTCCTATATATAATTATTTACCTCCAGACCATTCCGGAACTCCTCGTGACGTCCGGGATCTCATCCGGGACTCCGAACAACATTTGGGTTACTGCATATTCATATCTTCATAACCCTAGCGTCACCGAACCTTAAGTGTGTAGACCCTACGGGTTCGGGAGACAAGCAGACATGACTGAGACGACTCTCCGGTCAATAACCAACAGCGGGATCTGGATACCCATGATGGCTCCCACATGCTCCATGATGATCTCATCGGATGAACCACGATGTCGAGGATTAATCAACCCCATATACAATTCCCTTTGTCAATCGGTATGTTACTTGCCCGAGACTCGATCGTCGGTATCCCAATACCTTGTTCAATCTCGTTACCGGCAAGTCACTTTACTCGTACCGTAATGCATGATCCCGTGATCAACCACTTGGTCACCTTGAGCTCATAATGATGATGCATTACCGAGTGGGCCCAGTGATACCTCTCCGTTATCCAGAGTGACAAATCCCAGTCTCGATCCGTGTCAACCCAACAGACACTTTCGGAGATACCTGTAATGCACCTTTATAGTCACCCAGTTACGTTGTGACATTTGATACACCCGAAGCACTCCTACGGTATCCGGGAGTTACACAATCTCATGGTCAAAGGAAAAGATACTTGACATTGGAAAAGCTCTAGCAAACGAACTACACGATCTTTGTACTATGCTTAGGATTGGGTCTTGTCCATCACATCATTCTCCTAATGATGTGATCCCGTTATCAATGACATCCAATGTCCATAGCCAGGAAATCATGACTATCTGTTGATCAACGAGCTAGTCAACTAGAGGCTTACTAGGGACATATTATGGTCTATGTATTCACACGTGTATTACGATTTCCGGATAATACAGTTATAGCATGAATAAAGACAATTATCATGAACAAAGAAATATAATAATAATGCTTTTATTATTGCCTCTAGGGCATATTTCCAACACTTAATACTCTAGATGCATGCTGGATAGCGGTCGATGTGTGGAGTAATAGTAGTAGATGCAGGCAGGAGTCGGTCTACTTGAAACGGACGTGATGCCTATATACATGATCATACCTAGATATTCTCATAACTATGCTCAATTCTATCAATTGCTCGACATTAATTTGTTCACCCACCATAATACTTATGCTATCTTGAGAGAAGCCACTAGCGAAACCTATGGCCCCTGGTCTATTTTCCATCATACATGTTTCCAATCTATTTTATTTTGCAATCTTTACTTTCAATTTATATCATAAAAATACCAAAAATATTTATATTATTATTATTATCTCTATCAGATCTCACTCTTGCAAGTGGCCATGAAGGGATTGACAACCCCTTTATCGCGTTGGTTGCGGGGTTCTTATTTGTTTGTGTAGGTACGAGGTGACTCACGCATGGTCTCCTACTCGATTGATACCTTGGTTCTCAAAAACTGAGGGAAATACTTACGCTGCTTTGCTGCATCACCCTTTCCTCTTCAAGGGAAAACCAACGCATGCTCAAGAGGTAGCAGTATGTATGATTTCCAATAACTCTATTAATCTCTCCATTGTTTCGGAGAACGGAGTTTTAGTCATCTTGCCCATGAGGCATGGTTCGCAAGTACCAAGTGATTCATAATCAAGTGATTCCAGAAGTCCATTGGAATGGAGTTCCTTCATGCGCTTTACACCAATATGACCCAAACGACAGTGCCACAAGTAAGTTGCACTATCATTACCAACTGTGCATTTTTTGGCTTCAATACTATGAACATGTGTATCACTACTATCAAGATTTAGTAAAAATAGACCACTCATCAAGGGTGCATGACCATAAAAGATATTACTCATATAAATAGAACAACCATTATTCTCTGATTTAAATGAATAACCGTCTCGCATCAAACAAGATCCAAATATAATGTTCATGCTCAACGCTGGCACCAAATAACAATTATTAAGGTCTAAAACTAATCCCGAAGGTAGATGTAGAGGTAGCGTGCCGACGGCGATCACATCGACTTTGGAACCATTTCCCACGCCCATCGTCACCTCATCCTTAGCCAATCTTCGCTTAATCCATAGCCCCTATTTCGAGTTGCAAATATTAGCAACAAAACCAGTATCAAATACCCAGGCGCTATTGCGAGCATTAGTAAGGTACACATCAATAACATGTATATCTAATATAGCTTTCACTTTGCTATCCTTCTTCTCCGCAAGTGGCTGTGAAGGGATTGATAACCCCTTTATCGCGTTGGTTGCGAGGTTCTTATTTGTTTGTGTAGGTACGAGGTGACTCGCGCATGGTCTCCTACTGGATTGATACCTTGGTTCTCAAAAACTGAGGGAAATACTTACGCTGCTTTGCTGCATCACCCTTTCCTCTTCAAGGAAAAACCAACGCATGCTCAAGAGGTAGCAAGAAGGATTTATGGCGCCGTTGCCGGGGAGATCTACGCCAAGTCAAGACATACCAAGTACCCATCACAACTCTTATCCTTCGCATTACATTATTTGTCATTTGCCTCTCGTTTTCCTCTCCCCCACTTCACCCTTGCCGTTTTATTCGCCCTCTTTCCCGTTCACCTCTTTTTCCTTCCTGCCTTCTGTGTGCCTGTTATTTTTTTTTTGCAATTTGTTGCCTTCATGTCTGAAACTGGGGAGGTTATCATTGATAAGGATAATAATATGGAAAACTTTGATGCTATTGATGATCCTTTTGAAAATCCTACTATTTTACACACTAAAAGGTTTCGGATTGGTAGCGGTAATATTATAGGGAAGGGAGTTATTCAAGATTTCTTACTTGTGCCGGTGCTTTGCCCACCATGAGCGGGTCTATTCTTCATAAAACTAGTAGTCTCGCAGATGCTATATTGATGTCTACTACACAACCTTCTTCTTGTAGATGTTGTTGGTCCTCCAAGTGCAGAGGTTTGTAGGACAGTAGAAAATTTCCCTCAAGTGGATGGCCTAAGGTTTATCAATCCGTAGGAGGTGTAGGATGAAGATGGTCTCTCTCAAGCAACCCTGCAACCAAATAACAAAGAGTCTCTTGTGTCCCCAACACACCCAATACAATGGTAAATTGTATAGGTGCACTAGTTCGGCGAAGAGATGGTGATACAAGTGGTATATGGATGGTAGATAAAGGTATTTGTAATCTGAAAATATAAAAACAGCAAGGTAACTAATGATAAAAAGTGAGCGTACTGTATTGCAATGCTAGGAAACAAGGCCTAGGGTTCATACTTTCACTAGTGCAAGTCCTCTCAACAATAATAACATAATTGGATCACATAACTATCCCTCAACATGCAAAAAAGAGTTACTCCAAAGTCACTAATAGCGGATAACGAACGAAGAGATTATAGTAGGGTACAAAACCACCTCAAAGTTATTCTTTCCAATCAATCTGTTGGGGTATTCCTATAAGTGTCACAAACATCCCTAGAGTTCGTACTAGAATAACTAATTAAGACACAAATCAACCAAAACCCTAATGTCACCTCAAGTATCTGTGGGTATGATTATAGGATATGCATCACACAATCTCAGATTCATCTATTCAACCAACACATAGAACCTCAAAGAGTGCCCCAAAGTTCCTACTGGAGAATCACGACGAAAACGTGTGCCAACCCCTATGCATAGGTTCATGTGCGGAACCCGCAAGTTGATCACCAAATCATACATCAAGTGAATCACGTGATATCCCATTGTCACCATAGACACGCACGGCAAGACATACATCAAGTGTTCTCAAATCTTTAAAGACTCAATCCGATAAGATAACTTCAAAGGGAAAACTGAATCCATTACAAGAGAGTAGAGGGGGAGAAACATCATAAGACCCAACTATAATAGCAAAGCTCGCGATACATCAAGATCATGCCACCTCAAGAACATGAGAGAGAGAGAGAGAGATCAAACACATAGCTACTGGTACATACCCTCAGCCCCGAGGGAGAACTACTCCCTCCTCGTCATGGAGAGCACCGGGATGATGAAGATGGCCACCGAAGAGGGATTGCCCCCTCCGACAGGGTGCCGGAATGGGTCTAAATTGGTTTTCGGTGGCTACGGAGGCTTCTGGCAGCGGAAGTCCCGATCTATTGCGCTCTCCAATCATTTTAGGGTATATGGGTATATATAGGAGGAAGAAGTACGTCAGGGGAGCCACGAGGGTGGAGGGCGCACCCTAGGGGGTGGGCGCGCCCCCTACCTCGTGGCTCCCACATTTCTTTCCCGACGTAAACTCCAAGTCTATCAGGTTGCTTTCCTTCCAAAAATAACTTTCGTGAAGTTTCAGGTAATTTGGACTCCGTTTGATTTTCCTTTTCTGTGATACTCTAAAACAAGGAAAAACAGAAACTGGCACAGGGCTCTGGGTTAATAGGTTAGTCCCAAAAATAATATAAAAGTGTATAAAAGAGCCCATAAACATCCAAAGTTGATAATATAATAGCATGGAACAATCAAAAATTATAGATACGTTGGAGACGGGTCAACATCCCCAAGCTTAATTCCTGCTCGTCCTCGAGTAGGTAAATGATAAAAACAGAATTTTTGATGTGGAATGCTACCTAACATATTTATCCATGTAATTCTATTTATTGTGGCAAGAATATTCAGATTCATAAGATTCAAGACAAAAGATTAATATTGACATGGAAATAATAATACTTCAAGCATACTAACTAAGCAATTATGTCTTCTCAAAATAACATGGCCAAAGAAAGCTATCCCTACAAAATCATATAGTCTGGCTATGCTCTATCTTCACCACACAAAATATTTAAATCATGCACAACCCCGATGACAAGCCAAGCAATTGTTTCATACTTTTGATGTTCTCAAACTTTTTCAATCTTCACGCAATACATGAGCGTGAGCCATGGATATAGGTGGAATAGAATAGTGGTTGTGGAGAAGACAAAAAGGAGAAGATAGTCTCACATCAACTAGGCGTATCAATAGATATCAATGTGAGTGAGTAGGGATTGCCATGCAACGGATGCACTAGAGCTATAAGTGTATGAAAGCTCAACAAAAGAAACTAGTGGGTGTGCATCCAACTTGCTTGCTCACGAAGACCTAGGGTATTTTGAGGAAGCCCATCATTGGAATATACAAGACAAGTTCTATAATGAAAGATTCGCACTAGTATATGAAAGTGACAACATAGGAGACTCTCTATCATGAAGATCGTGGTGCTACTTTGAAGCACAAGTGTGGTAAAAGGATAGTAGCATTGCCCCTTCTATCTTTTTCTCTCATTTTTTTATTTGGGCCTTCTCCTTTTTTATGGCCTCTTTTCTCTTTTTTTTATTTGGGCTTCTTTGGCATCTTTTATTTATTTATTTTCGTCCAGAGTCTCATCCCGACTTGTGGGGGAATCATAGTCTCCATCATCCTTTCCTCACTGGGACAATGCTCTAATAATGATGATCATCACACTTTTATTTACTTACAACTCAAGAATTACAACTCGATACTTAGAACAAGATATGACTCTATATGAATGCCTCGGCGGTGTACCGGGATGTGCAATGATTCATGAGTGACATTATGAAAGAATTATGAACGGTGGATTTGCCACAAATACAATGTCAACTACATGATCATGCAAAGCAATATGACAATGATGGAGCGTGTCATAGTAAACGGAACGGTGGAAAGTTGCATGGCAATATATCTCGGAATGGCTATGGAAATGCCATAATAGGTAGGTATGGTGGATGTTTTGAGGAAGGTATATGGTGGGTTTATGATACCGTCGAAAGGTGCGTGGTATTAGAGAGGCTAGCAATGGTGGAAGGGTGAGAGTTTGTATAATCCATGGACTCAACATTAGTCGTAAAGAACTCACATACTTATTGCAAAAATCTATTAGCTACCGAAACAAAGTACTACGCGCATGCTCCTAGGGGGGTAGATTGGTAGGAAAAGACCACTGCTCGTCCCTGACCGCCACTCATAAGGAAGACAATCAATAAATAAATCATGCTCCGACTTCATCACATAACGGTTCACCATACGTGCATGCTACGGGAATCACAAACTTCAAGACAAGTATTTCTCAAATTCACAACTACTCAACTAGCATGACTCTAATATCACCATCTCCATATCTCAAAACAATTATCAAGTATCAAACTTCTCTTAGTACACAATGCACTCTAGATGAAAGTTTTTATTATATCCCTCTTGGATGCCCATCATATTAGGACTAGTTTCATAACCAAAGAAAACTACCATGCTGTTCTAAAGACCCTCAAAATGATATAAGTGAAGCATGAGAGTTCATCTATTTCTACAAAATAAAACCACCACCGTGCTCTAAAAAGATATAAGTGAAGCGCTAGAGCAACAACAAACTACTCCGAAAGATATAAGTGAAGATCAATGAGTAGTCGAATAATTATGCAACTATATGAAGATTATCTAACATTTAAGAATTTCAGATCTTGGTATTTTATTCAAGCATCAAGCAAAGCAAAAGAAAATAAAATGACGCTCCAAGCAAACCACATATCATGTGGCGAATAAAAATATAGCTCCAAGTAAAGTTACCGATGAACGAAGACGAAAGAGGGGATGCCTTCCGGGGCATCCCCAAGCTTAGGCTCTTGGTTGTCCTTGAATATTTCCTTGGGGTGCCTTGGGAATCCCCAAGCTTAGGCTCTTGCCACTCCTTATTCCATAGTCCATCGAATCTTTACCCAAAACTTGAAAACTTCACAACACAAAACTTAACAGAAAACTCGTAAGCTTCGTTAGTATAAGAAAGCAAATCACCATCATAAGGTACTGTAATGAACTCATTCTAAATTCATATTGGTGTAATATCTACTGTATTACAACTTCTCTATGATTCATACCCTCCGATACTACTCATAGATTCATCAAAATAAGCAAACAACACATCGAAAACAGAATCTGTCAAAAACAGAACAGTCTGTAGTAATCTGGATCAAACGTATACTTCTGGAACTCATAAAATTCTCAAATAAATTGCTGAACGTGAGGAATTTATCTATTAATCATCTGCAAAAAGAATAAATGAAATAGAGCTCTCCAATAAAAAATGGCAGTAATTCTCGTGAGCGCTAAAGTTTCTGTTTTTTACAGCATGATCATAAAGACTTCACCCAAGTCTTCCCAAAGGTTCTACTTGGCACAAACACTAATTAAAGCATAAAACCACATATAAAAATAGGCTAGATAAATTATTTATTAATAAATAGTATAAAAATCAAGGAACAAAAATAAAGTTGGGTTGCCTCCCAACAAGCGCTATCGTTTAACGCCCCTAGCTAGGCATGATGATTTCAATGATGCTCACATAAAAGATAAGAATTGAAACATAAAAGAGAGCACCCAGAAGAATATGACTAGCACATTTAAGTCTAACCCTCTTCCTATGCATAGGGAGTTTGTGAGCAAACAACTTATAGGAACAATAATCAACTAGCATAGGAAGGCAAAGCAAGCATAACTTTAAAACTTTAAGCACATAGAGAGGAAACTTGATATTATTGCAATTCCTACAAGCATATATTCCTCCCTCATAATAATTTTCAGTAGCATCATGAATGAATTCAACAATATAACCAGCACCTAAAGCATTCTTTTCATGATCTTCAAGCATAGAAATTTTATTACTCTCCACATAAGCAAAATTCTTCTCAATCGGAATAATAGTGGGAGCAAACTCAACAAAATAATTATCATGTGAGGCATAATCCAACTGAAAAGTAAAATCATGATGACAAGTTTCACGGGTATCATTATTCTTTATAGCATAAAAGTCATCACAATAATCATCATAGATAGCAACTTTGTTCTCATAATCAATTGGAACCTCTTCCGAAATAGTGGATTCATCACAAAATAAAGTCATGACCTCTCCAAATCCACTTTCATCAATATAATCATCATAAATAGGAGGCATGCTTTCATCATAATAAATTTTCTCATCAAAACTTGGGGGACAAAAAATATCATCTTCATCAAACATAGCTTCACCAAGCTTGTGGCTTTGGATATCATTAGCATCATATATATTCAAGGAATTCATACTAACATCATTGCAATCATGCTCATCATTCAAATATTTAGTGCCAAACATTTTAATGCATTCTTCTTCTAACACTTTGGCACAATTTTCCTTTCCATCGTACTCATGAAAGATATTAAAAAGGTGAAGCGTATGAGGCAAACTTAATTCCATTTTTTTGTAATTTTCTTTTATAAACTAAACTAGTGATAAAACAAGAAACTAAAAGACTCGATTGCAAGATCTAAAGATATACCTTCAAGCACTCACCTCCCTGGCAACGGCGCCAGAAAAGAGCTTGATGTCTACTACACAACCTTCTTCTTATAGACATTGTTGGGCCTCCAAGTGGAGAGGTTTGTAGGACAGTACTAAATTTCCCTCAAGTGTATGACCTAAGGTTTATCAATCCGTAGGAGGCGTAGGATGAAGATGGTCTCTCTCAAGCAACCCTACAACCAAATAACAAAGAGTCTCTTGTGTCCCCAACACACCCAATACAATGGTAAATTGTATAGGTGCACTAGTTCGGCGAAGAGATGGTGACACAAGTGGTATATGGATGGTAGATAAAGGTATTTGTAATATGAAAATATAAAAACACCAAGGTAACTAATGATAAAAGTGAGCGTAAACGGTATTGCAATGCTAGGAAACAAGGCCTAGGGTTCATACTTTCACTAGTGCAAGTCCTCTCAACAATAATAACATAATTGGATCACATAACTATCCCTCAACATGCAACAAAGAGTCACTCCAAAGTCACTAATAGCGGAGAACGAACGAAGAGATTATGGTAGGGTACGAAACCACCTCAAAGTTATTCTTTCCAATCAATCCGTTGGGCTATTCCTATAAGTGTCACAAACAGCCCTAGAGTTCATACTAGAATAACACCTTAAGATACAAATCAACCAAAACCCTAATGTCACCTAGATACTCCAATGTCACCTCAAGTATCCGTGGGTATGATTATACGATATGCATCAGACAATCTCAGATTCATCTATTCAACCAACACATAGAACCTCAAAGAGTGCCCCAAAGTTCCTACCGGAGAATCACGATGAAAACGTGTGCCAACCCCTATGCATAGGTTCATGTGCGGAACCCGCAAGTTGATCACCAAAACATACATCAAGTGAATCACATGATATCCCATTGTCACCACAGATACACACGGCAAGACATACATCAAGTGTTCTCAAATCTTTAAAGACTCAATCCGATAAGATAACTTCAAAGGGGAAACTCAATCCATTACAAGAGAGTAGAGGGGGAGAAACATCCCAACTATAATAGCAAAGCTCGCGATATATCAAGATCATGCCACCTCAAGAACACGAGAGAGAGATCAAACACATAGCTACTGGTACATACCCCCAGCCCCGAGGGAGAACTACTCCCTCCTCGTCATGGAGAGCACCAGGATGATGAAGATGGCCACTAGAGAGGGATTGCCCCCTCTGGCAGGGTGCCAGAACGGGTCTAGATTGGTTTTCGGTGGCTACGGAGGCTTCTGGCGGCGGAACTCCCGATCTATTGTTCTCTCCGATCGTTTTAGGGTATATGGGTATATATAGGAGGAAGAAGTATGTCAGGGGAGCCACGAGGGGCCCACGAGGGTGGAGGGCGCGCCCCAGGGGGGTGGGCGTGCCCCCTACCTCGTGGCTCCCTCGTTTCTTTCCTGACATGCACTCTAGGTCTATCAGGTTGCTTTCCTTCCAAAAATAACTTCCGTGAAGTTTCAGGTCAATTGGACTCCGTTTGATTTTCCTTTTCTGCGATACTCTAAAACAAGGAAAAAATAGAAACTGGCACTGGGCTCTGGGTTAGTAGGTTAGTCCCAAAAATAATATAAAAGTGTATAATAAAGCCCATAAACATCCCAAGTTGATAATATAATAGCATGGAACAATCAAAAATTATAGATACGTTGGAGACGTATCATATATCTTTGCTCATAGTTGAACTTGAAAGACAATTTTTTCATATGCATCCTTCCATACAAAGGATTTTCCTAGAATTTTCTAATATTGAACATTCTTCTGTTAAGCGAGCAGCGGCCATCTTTTTATCTCATGAGTTCAGATTTATAATAAAAGAGTCCAATGAAATTTTTGCGCATTATAGGGTGGATGCCGGTCGTCCTCCCATAAAAGCAATCCTTTTTTATCAAGAAGACATTATGCGTTTACGATCCTTAGATCATGTTGCTTTTAATGAAAAACTTATAAAAAAGGTTCCTACCTATGTTCTTATTGATAGGATCTCTGAATTTAATGATAATTTTTCTATCTAGAATAATGGGCTTGGTTTTTCCCTTGAACAAAGACTCATGACTTTTTGCCAAAAGAATGCTTATAATGATGAATTGGTTGTGCAATATGAGGGGCCAAAGGAGGAACCAATACCTCCCGAGCTTGATCTTGGGGACTTTTGTCCCATTAAATTTAGCCCTTTTGATTACTTTTGCTTGCCACAAAGAAAGCTTGCTGCTGAACGTAGGGATTATGAGATGAGTTTTCGCGATTTACCTTATCATTATCATGGTAATACCTAGATCTATCCTCACTTTTATGCCTAGCTAGCTAGGGGCGTTAGACGATAGCGCTTGTTGGGAGGCAACCCAATTTTATTTTTGTTCCTGTTTAGTAATAAATAATTTATCTAGCCTCTGCTTTTTTGTGTTTATTGTGTTTAATTAGTGTTTGTGCCAAGTAGAACCGTTGGGAAGACTTGGGGAAAGTCTTTTTGATCTTGCTGTAAAAAACAGAAACTTTAGCACTCGTGAGAATTGCTGCCATTTTTTATTGGAGAGTGATATTTAGTTAATTCTTTTTGAATATGATTAATAGATAAATTCCTCACGTCCAGCAATTTATTTTAGAATTTTTGGGGTTCCAGATCTTGCGTTAGCTACAGATTACTACAGACTGTTCTGTTTTGACAGATTCTGTTTTTCGTGTGTTGTTTCCTTATTTTAATGAATCTATGGATAGTAATGGAGTTTATAAACCATAGAGAAGTTGGAATACAGTAGGTTTAACACCAATATAAATAAATAATGAGTTCATTACAGTACCTTGAAGTGGTGTTTTGTTTTCTTTCGTTAACGGAGCTCACAAGATTTTCTGTTAAGTTTCGTGTTGTGAAGTTTTCAAGTTTTAGGTAAAGATTTGATGGATTATGGAACAAGGAGTGGCAAGAACCTAAGCTTGGGGATGCCCAAGGCACCCCAAGGTAAAATCCAAGGACACCAGAAAACCTAAGCTTGGGGATGCCCCGGAAGGCATCCCCTCTTTTGTCTTCGTTCATCGGTAACTTTACTTGGAGCTATATTTTTATTCACCACATGATATGTATTTTGCTTGGAGCATCTTGTATGATTTGAGTCTTTGCTTTTTAGTTTACCACAATCATCCTTTCTGTACACACCTTTTGAGAGACTCACATTATTATAAATTTATTAGAATACTCTATGGGCTTCACTTATATCTTTTGAGCTATATAGTTTTTGCTCTAGTGCTTCACTTATATCTTTTAGAGCACGGTGGTGGTTTTATTTTATAGAAATAATTGATATCTCATGCCTCACTTATATTATTTTGATAGTCCTTTAGAACAGCATGGTAATTTCCTTTTAGGCATAATAAAAACTTTCATATAAGTGCATTGAATACTATGAGAACTTTGATACTAGATAATTGTTTTGAGATATGGAGATGGTGATATTAGAGTCATGCTAGTTGAGTAGTTGTGAATTTGAGAAATACTTGTGTTGAAGTTTGTGATTCCCATAGCATGCACGTATGGTGAACCGTTATGTGATGCGGAGCATGATTTATTTATTGATTGTCTTCCTTATGAGTGGCGGTCGGGGACGAGCGATGGTCTTTTCTTACCAATCTATCCCCCTAGGAGCATGCGCGTAGTACTTTGTTTCGATAACTAATAGATTTTTGCAATAAGTATGTGAGTTCTTTATGACTAATGTTGAGTCCATGGATTATACGCACTCTCACCCTTCCACATTTGCTAGCCTCTCTATTACCGCGCACTTTTCGCCGGTATCATGCACCCACCATATACCTTCCTCAAAACAGCCACCATACCTACCTATTATGGCATTTCCATAGCCATTCCGAGATATATTGCCATACAACTTTCCACCGTTCCGTTTGTTATGACATGCTTCATCATTGTCATATTGCCATGCATGATCATGTAGTTGACATCGTATTTGAGGCAAATCCACCATTCATAATTTTTACATACATGTCACTCTTGATTCATTGCATATCCCGGTACAACACCGGGGGATTTCACATAAAGTCATATTTTGTTCTAAGTATTGAGTTGTAATTCTTTAGTTGTAAGTAAAAAGAAGTGTGATGATCATCATTATTAGAGCATTGTCCCAGTGAGGAAAGGATGATGGAGACTATGATTCCCCCACAAGTCGGGATGAGACTCTGGACGAAAAAGAGAGAGAAAAGAGGCCAAAAGAAAAAAATAAAGAAGGCCCAAATAAAAAAAGAAATAAAAAATGAGAGAAAAAGAGAGAAGGGACAATGTTACTATCCTTTTTCCACACTTGTGCTTCAAAGTAGCACCATGATCTTCATGATAGAGAGTCTCGTATGTTGTCACTTTCATAAACTAGTGGGAATTTTACATTATAGAACTTGGCTTGTATATTCCAATGATGGGCTTCCTCAAATTGCCCTAGGTCTTCGTGAGCAAGCAAGTTGGATGCACACCCACTTCGTTTGTTTTGTTGAGCTTTCATACACTTATAGCTCTAGTGCATCCGTTGCATGGCAATCCCTACTCACTCACATTGATATCTATTGATGGGCATCTCCATAGCCCGTTGATACGCCTAGTTGATGTGAGACTATCTTCTCATTTTTTGTCTTCTCCACAACCACCATTGTATTCCACCTATAGTGCTATGTCCATGGCTCACGCTCATGTATTACGTGAAAGTTGAAAAAGTTTGAGAACATCAAAAGTATGAAACAATTGATTGGCTTGTCACCGGGGTTGTGCATGATTTAATATTTTGTGTGATGAAGATAGAGCATAGCCAGACTATATGATTTTGTAAGGATAACTTTCTTTGGCCATGTTATTTTGAGAAGACATGATTTCTTAGTTAGTATGCTTGAAGTATTATTATTTTTATGTCAATATTAAACTTTTATCTTGAATCTTTCGGATCAGAACATTCATGCCACAGTAAAGAAAAATTACATTGAGAAATATGTTAGGAAGCAGTCCACATTAAAAATTTTGTTTTTTATCATTTACCTACTCGAGGACGAGCAAGAATTAAGCTTGGGGATGCTTGATACGTCTCCAACGTATCTATAATTTTTGATTGTTCCATGCTATTATATATTCTGTTTTGGATGTTTAATGGGCTTATTTATACACTTTTATATTATTTTTGGGACTAACCTATTAACCGGATGCCCAGCCCAAATTGTTGTTTTTTTTGCCTATTTCAGTGTTTCACAGAAAAAGAATATCAAACGGAGTCCAACCGGAATGAAACCTTCGGGAGCATGATTTTTGGAACAAACGTGATCCAGAGGACTTGGAGTGGACGTCAAGCAACCAACGAGGAGGCCACGAGGTAGGGGGTGCGCCTACCCCCTGAGCGCGCCCTCCACCCTCGTGTGCCCCTCGTGGCTCCACTGACCTACTTCTTCCTCCTATATATACCTACATACCCTGAAAACATCAGAGAGCACCACGAAAACCTAATTCCACTGCCGCAACCTTCTGTACCCGTGAGATCCCATCTTGGGGCCTTTTCCGGCGCTTCGCCGGAGGGGGGCATTGATCACGGAGGGCTTCTACATTAACACCATAGCCTCTCCGATGATGTGTGAGTAGTTTACTTAAGACCTTCGGGTTCCTATTTATTAGCTAGATGGCTTCTTCTCTCTCTTTGGATCTCAATACAAAGTTCTCCTCGATTCTCTTGGAGATCTATTCGATGTAATCTTCTTTTGCGGTGTGTTTGTCGAGATCCAATGATTTGTGGGTTTATGATCAAGATTATCTATGAACAATATTTGAATCTTCTCTGAATTCTTTTATGTATGATTGGTTATCTTTGTAAGTCTCTTCGAATTATCAGTTTGGTTTGGCCTACTAGATTGATCTTTCTTGCAATGGGAGAAGTGCTTAGCTTTGGGTTCAATCTTGCGGTGCTCGATCCTAGTGACAGTAGGGGAAATGATACGTCTCCAACGTATCTATAATTTTTTATTGCTCCATGCTATATTATCTACTGTTTTGGATGTTTATGGGCTTTATTATACACTTTTATATCATTTTTGGGACTAACCTATTAACCCAGAGCCCAGTGCCAGTTTCTGTTTTTACCTTGTTTTAGGGTTTCGAAGAAAAGGAAAATCAAACGGAGTCCAATTGACCTGAAACTTCAGGGAACTCATTTTTGGAAGGAAAGAAGCCCAGAAAACTTGAAGTGCACGTAAGGGAACCTTTGAGGAGGCCACGAGGTAGGGGGGCGCGCCCACCCCCTCTAGGCGCGCCCTCCACCTTGTGGGCCCCTCGTGGCTCCCCTGACGTACTTCTTCCACCTATATATCTCCATATACCCTAAAAACATCCGGGAGCACAATAGATCAGGAGTTCCACCGCCAGAAGCCTACATAGCCACCGAAAGCCAATCTAGACCCGTTCCGGCACCCTGCCGGAGGGGGCAATCCTTCTTCGGTGGCCATCTTCATCATCCTGGTTCTCTCCATGACGAGGAGGGAGTAGTTCTCCCTCGGGGCTGAGGGTATGTACCAGTAGCTATGTGTTTGATCTCTCTCTCGTGTTCTTGAGGTGATACGATCTTGATGTATCGCGAGCTTTGCTATTATAGTTGGATCCTATGATGTTTTCTCCCCCCTCTCCTCTCTTGTAATGGATTGAGTTTCCCCTTTGAAGTTATCTTATCGGATTGAGTCTTTAAAGATTTGAGAACGCTTGATGTATGTCTTGCCGTGCGTATCTGTGGTGACAATGGGATATCACGTGATTCACTTGATGTATGTTTTGGTGATCAACTTGCGGGTTCCGCCCATGAACCTATGCATAGGGGTTGGCACACATTTTCGTCGTGATTCTCCGGTAGAAACTTTGGGGCATTCTTTGAGGTTCTATGTGTTGGTTAAATAGATGAATCTGAGATTCTGTGATGCATATCGTATAATCATACCCACGGATACTTGAGGTGACATTGGAGTATCTAGGTGACATTAGGGTTTTGGTTGATTTGTGTCTTAAGGTGTTATTCTAGTACGAACTCTAGGGCTGTTTGTGACAATTATAGGAATAGCCCAACGGATTGATTGGAAAGAATAACTTTGAGGTGGTTTCGTACCCTACCATAATCTCTTCGTTTGTTCTCCGCTATTAGTAACTTTGGAGTGACTCTTTGTTGCATGTTGAGGGATAGTTACGTGATCCAATTATGTTATCATTGTTGAGGGAACTTACACTAGCGAAAGTATGAACCCTAGGCCTTGTTTCAACACATTGCAATACCGTTTACGCTCACTTTTATCATTCGTTACCTTGCTGTTTTTATATTTTCAGATTACAAAAACTATTATCTACCATCCATATACCGCTTGTATCACCATCTCTTCGCCGAACTAATGCACATATACAATTTACCATTGTATTGGGTGTGTTGGGGACACAAGAGACTCTTTGTTATTTGGTTGCAGGGTTGCTTGAGAGAGACCATCTTCATCCTACGCCTCCTACGGATTGATAAACCTTAGGTCATCCACTTGAGGGAAATTTGCTACTGTCCTACAAACCTCTGCACTTGGAGGCCCAACAACGTCTACAAGAAGAAGGTTGTGTAGTAGACATCAGGAAACGACACGTATTGTATTGTTGCCATCGAGGATAAAAAGATGGGGTTTATATCATATTGGATGAGTTTATCCCTCTACATCATGTCATCTTGCTTAAACCGTTACTCTGTTCTTATGAACTTAATAGTCTAGATGCATGCTCGATAGCGGTCGATGTGTGGAATAATAGTAGTAGATGCAGGCAGGAGTCGGTCTACTTGAAACGGACGTGATGCCTATATACATGATCATACCTAGATATTCGCATAACTATGCTCAACTCTATCAATTGCTCGACAGTAATTTGGTCACGCACCATAATACGTATGCTATCTTGAGAGAAGCTACTAGTGAAACCTATGGCCCCCGGGTCTATTTTCCATCATACAAGTTTCCAATCTATTTTATTTTGCAATCTTTACTTCCAATTTATATCATAAAAATACCAAAAATATTTATCTTATTATTATTATCTCTATCATATCTCACTCTTTCAAGTGGCCGTGAAGGGATTGACAACCCCTTTATCCCATTGGTTGCGAGGTTCTTATTTGTTTGTGTAGGTATGAGGTGAGCCGTGCGTGGTCTCCTACTGGATTGATACCTTGGTTCTCAAAAACTGAGGGAAATACTTACGCTGCTTTGCTGCATCACCCTTTCCTCTTCAAGGGAAACCATGTTGGGGAACGTAGCAGAAATTCAAAATTTTCCTACGTGTCACCAAGATCTATCTATAGAGAAACCAACAACGAGGGGAAGGAGAGTGCATCTACATACCCTTGTAGATCGCTAAGCGGAAGCGTTCAAGAGAACGGGGTTGAAAGAGTCGTACTCGTCGTGATCCAAATCACCGGAGATCCTAGTGCCGAACGGACGGCACCTCCGCGTTCAACACACGTACAGCCCGGTGACGTCTCCCATGCCTTGATCCAGCAAGGAGAGAGGGAGAGGTTGATGAAGACTCCATCCAGCAGCAGCACAACGGCGTGGTGGTGGTGGAGGAGCGTGGTGATCCAGCAGGGCTTCGCCAAGCACCGCAAGATATGAGGAGAAAGAGAGGTAGGGCTGCGCCAACAAGAGAAGAAACTTCGACTGTGGGCTGCTCATTTGCCTCCACTATATATAGGGGGAGAGGGGGGCTGCGCCCCACCTAGGGTTCCACCCTAGGGGCGGCGGCCAGCCCAGATCCCATCTGGTGGAGCGGCCAAGGGGGGGAGGGGAAACTTGCCCCCCAAGCTAGGTGGGGCGCCCCCTCCCCAAACCCTAGGCACCTTGGGCCCTTGTGGGGGGTGCACCAGCCCACCTGGGGCTGGTCCCCTCCCACACTTGGCTCATGCAGCCCTCAGGGGCCGGTGGCCCCACTTGGTGGACCCCCGGGACCCTCCTGGTGGTCTCGGTACGTTACCGATAAAACCCGAAACTTTTCCGGTGACCAAAACAGGACTTCCCATATATAAATCTTTACCTCCGGACCATTCCGGAACTCCTCGTGACGTTCGGGATCTCATCCGAGACTCCGAACAACATTCGGTAACCACATACAAAATTCCTTTATAACCCTAGCGTCATCGAACCTTAAGTGTGTAGACCCTACGGGTTAGGGAACCATGCAGACATGACCGAGACGTCCTCCGGTCAATAACCAACAGCGGGATCTGGATACCCATGTTGGTTCCCACATGTTCCACGATGATCTCATCCGATGAACCACGATGTCGAGGATTCGATCAATCCCTTATACAATTCCCTTTGTCTAGCGGTATTGTACTTGCCCGAGATTCGATCGTCAGTATCCCGATACCTTGTTCAATCTCGTTACCGGCAAGTCTCTTTACTCCTTCCGTAACACATCATCTCGTGATCAACTCCTTGATCACATTGTACACATTATGATGATGTCCTACCGAGTGGGCCCAGAGATACCTCTCCGTCACACGGAGTGACAAATCCCAGTCTCGATTCGTGCCAACCCAACAGACACTTTCGGAGATACCCGTAGTGCACCTTTATAGCCACCCAGTTACGTTGTGACGTTTGGCACACCCAAAGTATTCCTACGGTATCCAGGAGTTGCACAATCTCATGGTCTAAGGAAATGGTACTTGACATTAGAAAAGCTTTAGCATGCGAACTACACGATCTTGTGCTATGCTTAGGATTGGGTCTTGTCCATCACATCATTCTTCTAATGATGTGATCCCGTTATCAATGACATCCAATGTCCATGGTCAGGAAATCGTAACCATCTATTGATCAACGAGCTAGTCAACTAGAGGCTTACTAGGGACATGGTGTTGTCTATGTATCCACACATGTATCTGAGTTTCCTATCAATACAATTCTAGCATGGATAATAAACGATTATCATGAACAAGGAAATATAATAATAACTAATTTATTATTGCCTCTAGGGCATATTTCCAACAGTCTCCCACTTGCACTAGAGTCAATAATCCAGTTCACATCGCTATGTGATTAACACTCAAGGTCACATCCCCATGTGACTAACACCCAAAGAGTTTACTAGAGTCAATAATCTATTTCACATTACCATGTGATTAACACTCGATGAGTTCTGGGTTTGATCATGTTATGCTTGTGAGAGATGTTATAGTCAACGGGTCTGAATCTTTCAGATCCGTGTGTGCTTTACAAATCTCTATGTCATCTCCCAGATGCAGCTACCACGTTCTATTTGGAGCTATTCCAAATAACTGTTCTACTATACGAATCCAGTTTACTACTCAGAATAATCTGGATTAGTGTCAAAGTTTGCATCGGTGTAACCCTTTATGACGAACTCTTTTACCACCTCCATAATCGAGAAAATTCCTTAGTCCACTAGTTACTAAGGATAACTTTGACCGCTGTCCTGTGATCCATTCTTGGATCACTCTTGTACCCCTTGACTGACTCATGGCAAGGCACACTTCAGGTGCGGTACACAGCATAGCATACTGTAGAGCCTACGTCTAAAGCATAGGGGACGACCTTCGTCCTTTCTCTCTATTCTGCCGCGGTCAGGTTTCGAGTCTTACTCAATGTTCACACCTTATAACACAGCCAAGAACTCCTTCTTTGCTGATCCATTTTGAACTCCTTCAAAATCTTGTCACGGTATGTATTCATTTGAAAGTACTATTAAGCGTTTTGATCTATCCTCATAGATCTTAATGCTCAATACTCAAGTAGCCTAATCCAGGTTTTCCATTGAAAAACACTTTTCAAATAACTCTGCATGCTTTCCAGAAATTCTACATCATTTCCGATCAGCAATATGTTAACAACATATACTCATCAGAAATTCTATAGTGCTCCCACTCACTTCTTTGGAAATACAAGTTTCTCATAAACTTTGTATAAACCCAAGATCTTTGATCATCATCAAAGCGTATATTCCAACTCCGAGATGCTTACTCCAGTCCTTAGAAGGATTGCTAGAGCTTTGCATAGTTGTTAGCATCTTTCAGGATTGTTAAAACCTTCTGGTTGTATCACATACAACCTTTCCTCAAAAAAATCATGAGGAAACAATGTTTTTGACATCCTATCTGCAAGATTTCATAAATAATGCAGTGACTGCTAATATAATTCCAACGTACTCTTAGCATCGCTACGAGTGAGAAAGTCTCACCGTAGTCAACTCCTTGAACTTGTCGGGAAACATCTTAACGACAAGTCAAGCTTTCTTAATGGTGACATTTACCATCATTGTCCGTCTTCCTTTTAAAATCCATCTGTACTCAACAGCCTTACGACCATCGAGCCGTTCTGCCAAAGTCTACACTTTGTTTTCATACATGGATCCTCTCTCGGATTTTATGGCCTTGAGCCATTTATCGGAATCCGGGCCCACCATCGCTTCTCCATAGCTCGTAGGTTCATTGTTGTCTAGCAACATGACTTCCAAGACAGGATTACGTACCACTCTGAAGTAGTACGCATCCTTGTCGTCCTACGAGGTTTGGGAGTGACTTGATCCGAAGTCTCATGATCAATATCATAAGCTTCCACTTCAATTGGTGTAGGTGCCATAGGAACAAATCTTTGTGCCCTGCTATACACTAGTTGAAGTGACGGTTCAATAACCTCATCAAGTCTCCACCATCCTCCCACTCAATTCTTTCGAGAGAAACCTTTCCTCGAGAAAGGACTCGATTCCAGAAACAATCCCTATTGCTTTCGGATCTGAATTAGGAGGTATACCCAACTGTTTTGGGTGTCCTATGAAGATGCATTTTATCCGCTTTGGGTTCAAGCTTATCAACCTGAAACTTTTTTACATAAGCATCGCAGCCCCAAACTTTTAAGAAACGACAACTCAGGTTTCTCCAAACCATAGTTCAAACGGTTTCGTCTCAACGGAATTACGTGGTGCCCTATCAATGTGAGTGCGGTTGTCTCTAATGCCTAACCCATGAATGATAGTGGTAATTCGATAAGAGACATCATGGTACGCACCATATCCAATAGGGTGCAACTATGATGTTCGGACACACCATCACACTATGGTGTTCCAGGCGGTATTAGTTGTGAAACAATTTCCACAGTGCCTTAATTGTGTGCCAAACTCGTAACTCAGATATTCATTTCTATGATCATATCATAGACATTTTATCCTCTTGTCACGAAGATCTTCAACTTCACTCTGAAATTACTTGAACCATTCAATAATTCAGACTTGTGTTTCATCTAGTAAATATACTCAGTATCTACTTAAATCATCTGTGAAGTAAGAATATAACGATATCCACTGCGTGCCTCAGCACTTATTGGACTGCACACATCAAAATGTATTACTTCCAACGAGTTGCTTTCTTGTTACATCTTACTGAAAACGAGGCTTTTCAGTCATCTTGCCCATGTGGTATGATTTGCATGTCTCAAGTGATTCAAAATCAAGTGAGTCCAAACGATCCATCTGTATAGAGTTTCTTCATGCATATCTACCAACAAACATGGTTCGCATGTCTCAATCCTTTCAAAAAATGAGTGAGTCCAAAGATCCATCAACATGGAGCTTCTTCATGCGTTTTATACCAATATGACTCAAATTGCAGTGCCACATTTGTGTGGTACTATCATTACTATCTTATACCTTTGGCATGAAAATGTGTATCACTACGATCGGGATGGTATTATTCAAATAAACAGAGTAACCATTATTCTCCTTAAATGAATAACCGTATCGCAATAGACATAATCCAATCATGTCTATGCTCAACGCAAACACCAAATAACAATTATTTAGGTTTTAATACCAATCTCCATGGTAGAGGGAGCGTACGATATTTGATCAACCTTGGAAATACCTCCAACACATATCGTCATCTCACTTTTTAGCTAGTCTCCGTTTATTCCGTAGCCTTTTGTTTCGAGTTACTAACACTTAGCATCCGAACCGGTATCTAATACCCTGGTGCTACTAGGAGTACTAGTAAAGTACACATTATAATGCATATCCAATATACTTCTGTCGACCTTGCCAGCCCTCTCATCTACCAAGTATCTAGGGTAGTTCTGCTTCAGTGACCGTTCCCCTTATTACAGAAGCACTTAGTCTTGGGCTTGGGTTCAACTTTGGGTTTCTTCACTAGAACAGCAACTGATTTGTTGTTCCATGAAGTATCCCTTTCTTGCCCTTGCCCTTCTTGAAACTAGTGGTTTTACTAACCATCAACGATTGATGCTCCCTTTTGATTTCTACTTTCGCGGTGTCGCGAATAGCTCAAGGATCATATCTATCCCTGATATGTTATAGTTCATCACGAAGCTCTAGTAGCTTGGTGGCAGTGACTTTGGAGAACCATCACTATTTCATCTGGAAGATCAACTCCCACTCGATTCAAGCGATTGTTGTACTTAGACAATCTGAGCACAAGCTCAAGATTGAGCTTTTCTCCCTTATTATGCAGGCTAAGAAAATCGTTGAAGGTCTTATACCTCTTGACGTGGGCACGAGCCTGAAATCCCAATTTCAGTCCTTGGAACATCTCATATGTTCTGCGATGTTTCAAAAACGTCTTTGGTGCCTCAATTCTAAACCATTTAGCATTACGCACTGAACTATCATATAGTCATCAAAACGTGTATGTCAGATGTTCGCAACATCCACAGACGGTTCGAGGTTCAGCACACATAAGCCTTCTACTGTCTGCATAATTGCTACTATCAACTTTCAACTAATTTTTCTCTAGGAACATATCAGTAGAACTAAAGCGCGAGCTATGACATAATTTGCAAAATCCTTTTGACTATGTTCAGGATAAACAAGTTCATCTTATGAACTCCCACTCAGATAGACATCCCTCTAGTCATCTAAGTGATTACATGATCCGAGTCAACTAAGCCGTGTCCGATCATCACGTGAGACGGACTAGTCATCGTCGGTGAACATCTTCATGTTGATCGTATCTACCATACGACTCATGCTCGACCTTTCGGTCTCTTGTGTTCTGAGGCCATGTCTATACATGCTAGGCTCGTCAAGTTAACCTAAGTGTTTCGCATGTGTTCCGAGGCCATGTCTATACATGCTAGGCTCGTCAACACCCGTTGTCTTCGAACGTAAGAATCTATCACACCCGATCATCACGTGGTGCTTCGAAACGACGAACTTTCGCAACGGTGCACAGTTAGGGAGAACACTTGTCTTGAAATTTTAGTGAGGGATCATCTTATTTAAGCTACCGTCGTTCTAAGCAAATAAGATGTATAAACATGATAAACATCACATGCAATCAAATAGTGACATGATATGGCCAATATCATATTGCTCCTTTTGATCTCCATCTTCGGGGCTCCATGATCATCATCGTCACCGGCATGACACCATGATCTCCATCATTGTGTCTCCATGAATTGTCTCGCCAACTTATTACTTCTACTACTATGGCTACCGGTTAGCAATAAAGTAAAGTAATTACATGGTTGTTCAATGACACGCAGGTCATACAATAAATAAAGACAACTCCTATGGCTCCTGCCGGTTGTCATATTCATCGACATGCAAGTCGTGATTCCTATTACAAGAACATGATCAATCTCATACATCACATATCATTCATCACATTCTTCTTGGCCATATCACATCACATAGCATACCCTGCAAAAACAAGTTAGACGTCCTCTAATTGTTGTTTGCATGTTTTACGTGGCAGCTATGGGTTTCTAGCAAGAACGTTTCTTACCTACGCAAAAACCACAACGTGATATGCCAATTGCTATTTACCATTCATAAGGACCCTTTTCATCGAATCCGATCCGACTAAAGTGGGAGAGACAGACACCCGCTAGCCACCTTATGCAACTAGTGCATGTCAGTCGGTGGAACCAGTCTCACGTAAGAGTACGTGTAAGGTCGGTCCGGGCCGCTTCATCCCACAATGCCGCCGAATCAAGATTGGACTAGTAACGGTAAGCATATTGAACAAAATCAACACCCACAACTACTTTGTGTTCTACTCGTGCATACAAACTACGCATAGACCTAGCTCATGATGCCACTGTTGGGGAACGTAGCAGAAATTCAAAATTTTCCTACGTGTCACCAATATCTATCTATAGAGAAACCAGCAACGAGGGGAAGGAGAGTGCATCTACATACCCTTGTAGATCGCTAAGCGGAAGCATTCAAGAGAACAGGGTTGAAGGAGTCGTACTCGTCGTGATCCAAATCACCGGAGATCCTAGTGCCGAACGGACGGCACCTCCGCGTTCAACACACGTACAGCCCGGTGACGTCTCCCATGCCTTGATCCAGCAAGGAGAGAGGGAGAGATTGAGGAAGACTCCATCCAGCAGCAGCACAACGGAGTGGTGGTGGTGGAGGAGCGTGGTGATCCAGCAAGGCTTCGCCAAGCACCGCGAGATATGAGGAGAAAGAGAGGTAGGGCTGCGCCAACAAGAGAAGAAACTTCGACTATGGGCTGCTCCTTTGCCTCCACTATATATAGGGGGAGAGGGGGGGGCTGCGTCCCCACCTAGGGTTCCACCCTAGGGGCGGCGGCCAGCCCAGATCCCATCTGGTGGGGCGGCCAAGGGGGGGAGAGGGGAAACTTGCCCCCCAAGCTAGGTGGGGCGCCCCCTCCCCAAACCCTAGGCGCCTTGGGCCCTTGTGGGGGGGGGCGCACCAGCCCGCCTGGGGCTGGTCCCCTCCCACACTTGGCCCATGCAGCCCTCCGGGGCCGGTGGCCCCACTTGGTGGACCCACGGGACCCTCCTGGTGGACCCGGTACGTTACCGATAAAACCCGAAACTTTTCCGGTTACCAAAACAGGACTTCCCATATATAAATCTTTACCTCCGGACCATTCCGGAACTCCTCGTGACGTCCAGGATCTCATCTGGGACTCCGAACAACATTCGGTAACCACATACAAACTTCCTTTATAACCCTAGCGTCATCGAACCTTATGTGTGTAGACCCTACGGGTTCGGGAACCATGCAGACATGACCGAGACGTCCTCCGGTCAATAACCAACAGCGGGATCTGGATACCCATGTTGGTTCCCACATGTTCCAAGATGATCTCATCGGATGAACCACGATGTCGAGGATTCGATCAATCCCGTATACAATTCCCTTTGTCTAGCGGTATTGTACTTGCCCGAGATTCGATCGTCGGTATCCCGATACCTTGTTCAATCTCGTTACCGGCAAGTCTCTTTACTCGTTCCGTAACACATCATCCCGTGATCAACTCCTTGATCACATTGTGCACATTATGATGATGTCCTACCGAGTGGGCCCAGAGATACCTCTCCGTCACACGGAGTGACAAATCCCAGTCTCGATTCGTGCCAACCCAATAGACACTTTCGGAGATACCCGTAGTGCACCTTTATAGCCACCCAGTTACGTTGTGACGTTTGGCACACCCAAAGTATTCCTATGATATCCGGGAGTTGCACAATCTCATGGTCTAAGGAAATGATACTTGACATTAGAAAAGCTTTAGCATGCGAACTACACGATCTCGTGCTATGCTTAGGATTGGGTCTTGTCCATCACATCATTCTTCTAATGATGTGATCCCGTTATCAATGACATCCAATGTCCATGGTCAGGAAACCGTAACCATCTATTGATCAACGAGCTAGTCAACTAGAGGCTTACTAGGGACATGGTGTTGTCTATGTATCCACACATGTATCTGAGTTTCCTATCAATACAATTCTAGCATGGATAATAAACGATTATAATGAACAAGGAAATATAATAATAACTAATTTATTATTGCCTCTAGGGCATATTTCCAAAAAAACAAACACATGCTCAAGAGGTAGGAGCATGTATGATTTCCAAGAAATCTGTTAATCTCTCCATTGTTCCGGAGAACGGAGTTTTAGTCATCTTGCCCATGAGGCATGGTTCGCAAGTACCAAGTGATTCATAATCAAGTGATTCCAGAAGTCCATTGGAATGGACTTCCTTCATGCGCTTTATACCAATATGACCCAAACGGCAGTGCCACAATTAAGTTGCACCATCATTACCAACTGTGCATTTTTTGGCTTCAATACTATGAACATGTGTATCACTACTATCAAGATTTAGTAAATATAGACCACTCATCAAGGGTGCATGACCATAAACGATATTACTCATATAAATAGAACAACCATTATTCTCTGATTTAAATGAATAACCGTCTTGTATCAAACAAGATCCAGATATAATGTTCATGCTCAACGCTGGCACCAAATAGAATTATTAAGGTCTAAAACTAATCCCGAAGGTAGATGTAGAGGTAGTGTGCCGATGGCGATCACATCGACTTTGGAACCATTTCCCACGTGCATCGTCACCTCATCCTTAGCCAATCTTCACTTGATCCGTAGCCCCCGTTTCAAGTTGCAAATATTAGCAACAGAACCAATATCAAATATCTAGGCGCTACTGCGAGCATTAGTAAGGTACACATCAATAACATGTATATCTAATATAGCTTTCACTTTGCCATCCTTCTTCTCCACAAAATTCTTGGGACAGTTCCGCTTCCAGTGACCAGTCCCTTTGCAGTAGAAGCACTCAGTTTCATGCTTAGGTCCAGACTTGGGTTTCTTCACTTGAGTAGCAACTGGCTTGCTGTTCTTCTTGAAGTTCCCCTTCTTCCCTTTACCCTTTTTCTTGAAACTAGTGGTCTTGTTGACCATCAACACTTGATGCTCCTTCTTGATTTCTACCTCCGCAGCCTTGAGCATTGCGAAGAGCTCGGGAATAGTCTTATCCATCCCTTGCATATTATAGTTCATCCCGAAGCTCTTGTAGCTTGGTGGCAGTGATTGAAGAACTCTGTCAATGACACTATCATCAGGAAGATTAACTCCCACCTGAGTCAAGTGGTTGTGGTACCCAGACATTCTGAGTATATGTTCACTGACAGAACTATTCTCCTCCATTTTGCAGTTGTAGAACTTATTGGAGACTTCATATCTCTCAATCCGAGCATTTGCTTGAAATATTAACTTCAACTCCTAGAACATCTCATATGCTCCCTGACGTTCAAAACGTCGTTGAAGTCCCGGTTCAAAGCAGTAAAGCATGGGACACTGAATTATCGAGTAGTCATCAGCTTTGCTCTGCCAGGTGTTCACAACATCTGGCGTTGCTCCTACAGCGGGTTTGTCACCTAGAGGTGCTTCCAGGACATAATTCTTCTGTGCAGCAATGAGGATAATCCTCAAGTTCGGACCCAGTCCGTGTAGTTGCTACCATCATCTTTCAACCTAGCTTTCTCTAGGAACGCATTAAAATTCAAGGGAACAACAGCAGGGGCCATCTATCTACAACAACTTAGACATGCAAAATACTATCAAGTACTAAGTTCATGATAAATTAAAGTTCAATTAATCAAATTACTTAAGAACTCCCACTTAGATAGACATCGCTCTAATCATCTAAGTGATCACGTGATCCATATCAACTAAACCATGTCTGATCATCACGTGAGATAGAGTAGTTCTTAATGGTGAACATCACTATGTTGATCATATATACTATATGATTCACACTCGATAGTTTTCCGAGGCCATATCTGCATATGCTAGGCTCGTCAAGTTTAACACGAGTATTCTGCGTGTGCAAAACTGGCTTGCACCAGTTGTATGTGAACGTAGAGCTTATCACACCCGATCATCACGTGGTGCCTTGGCATGACGAACTGTAGCAACAGTGCATACTCAGGGAGAACACTTATACCTTGAAATTTAGTGAGAGATCATCTTATAATTCTACCGCCGAACTAAGAAAAATAAGATGCATAAAGGATAAACATCACATGCAATCAATATAAGTGATATGATATGGCCATCATCATCTTGTGCCTTTGATCTCCATCTCCAAAGCACCGTCATGATTACCATCATCACCGGCTTGACACCTTGATCTCCATCGAAACATCGTTTTTGTCTCGCCAACTATTGCTTCTACGACTATCGCTACCGCTTATTGATAAAGTAAAGCAATTACATGGCGATTGCATTTCATACAATAAAGCGACAACCATATGGCTCCTGCCAGTTGCCGATAACTCTGTTACACAACATGATCATCTCATACAATAAATTTAGCATCATGTCTTGACCATATCACATCACAACATGCCCTACAAAAACAAGTTAGAAGTCTTCTACTTTGTTGTTGCAAGTTTTACGTGACCGCTACGAGCTGAGCAAGAATCGTTCTTACCTACTGAGGGAGTCCTGGATTAGTGGGTCTCCAGACAGCCAGACTATATCCTTTGGCCGGACTGTTGGACTATGAAGCCACAAGATTGAAGACTTTGTCCCGTGTCCGGATGGGACTCTACTTGGCGTGGAAGGCAAGCTAGGCAATATGGATATGTATATCTCCTCCTTTGTAACCAACTTTGTGTAACCCTAGCCCCCTCCGGTGTCTATATAAACCGGAGGGTTTTAGTCCGTAGGGCAACAGACAATCATACCATAGGCTAGCTTTTAGGGTTTAGCATCTCCGATCTCGTGGTAGATCAACTCTTGTACTACTCATATTATCAAGAATAATCAACTAGACGTAGGGTTTTACCTCCATCAAGAGGGACCGAACCTGGGTAAAACATCGTGTCCCCTGCCTCCTGTTAGCATCCGCCTTAGACGCACAGTTCGGGACCCCCTACCCGAGATCCGCCGGTTTTGACACCGACATTGGTGCTTTCATTGAGAGTTCCATTATGCCATCACCGTAAGGAAGGATCCCTCGCCTCGTTGTTAAAAACAACGTTACCGCCGGGGGAGCCTTGGCTGTCGGCCAAACTCTCTGGCTTGGCAGTTTCATCATGACCGCCCGTTCGGCTGCTGCACCGATGATGACCTCTCGGGTCATCAAAAAGAACCTCCACGTCGGATCGGAATTTGCCGAGCACATGGATCCAATGGAGCTCTCTTCCCTAAACGAGCTCTTGGATCGTATTGCCGCCTTGGGAGTCGCTACAGACTATGATCGGATTGGGCTTAAACCCGATCAAAGGGAAATTAACTCTCCGCCGGTCACCCATCATATTGTGGTGGTGGAGGAACAATGCGGCGATTCTTCCTCTATCTTGAGGACTAACTATGTCCGGATTCCTGAGCTCTCCGAGCCGGATACCCGTTTATGGGAGGACATCACCCAAGCCCTGAACCTAGAGTCAGGCAGCGGGCCAGACTTATTGGGCAACACTCCGGAGTCTGAACTTCCAAAATTGGAAACTCCTCGGCCCCTGGGTCTCAGATCGGGTAGGGGTTCGGACTCAAATCCACCCACCCACCCAGACATAAACGATCTTTCCCACATCAGGCAAGAGCCCCATGAAACAGTACATCATTATTGGGCCAGATTCCTCCTTGTGATGAACAAGGTTAAGGACTGTAGCGAGGAAGACGCAGTCTCATTTTTCTGCAATAATTGCACGGACAAGGGAATCCTTAATGCCTTAAGTCACCATGACATATCACGCTTCGCTGACTTGGCGTCCATAGTACGAAAATACTGTGCGATGGAAAGTGCCTGGAAAACCGAAACGAAATTTTGGGATAATCCGGCTCGGAATATACACCCAGTCCGAAGTAAAAGGGTGCACTATCATAAGACACCCGAGTTAGTTACAAAGAAACAAAAACCCTCTACATGGCATGGAACCGTATTGGGGGGATGGCTTAACGGACCCTGCAAAATTCATAGTACAACGGATACCATACCAACACACAGCCTTAGAGCATGTTGGATACTCCGGCAGGTGGCCAAAAGTGGTGAGGATCTTCTCATCCCAAATGCCACAGAGCACCATCCTGTGGATAACAATACGGTATTAACAGTCTTTGAAACCTTCGCATCAAATAATAGGCGCAAGCGAACACTCCACAGCCTCGCCGAAATCTGCCATGTGGCAGCAATGAATCCATGGACTGACACGGCTATTACCTTCAGTGCCAGTGACGAACCTAAATTCCGAACAGCCCGAGCACCAGCTGCACTGGTCCTCAGTCCAACTGTGGACGGCTTTCAACTCAGCAAAGTACTCATGGACGGCGGCAGTGGATTAAACCTCATCTATGAGGAAACTCTTCAAAAAATAGAAATAGACTGGAATCGCATTGATCAAAGCAGCACAACCTTCAGAGGAATCATCCCTAGTTGGGAAGCACGCTGTGCTGGGAAAATCACACTAGATGTGGTATTCGGCACGCCAGAGAACTATAGGTCCGAAGAAATTACATTCCAAGTGGCCCCGTTCAGTAGTGGATACCACGCCCTTTTAGGACGGGAGAACTTCACGATCTTCCAAGCCATACCCCATTATGGGTACATGAAGCTCAAGATGCCCGGGGCCAACGGAATCAGCACTCTAGGTAGTGATCCGGACACAGCACTCTGTGCCAAAAACAAAACAGCCGCATTGGCCCTCGAGGCATTATCCGAAGCCCTTTCGGCTGAGGAATTAACTGCGCTACGCTCCACAGTGGACAGGGATGACGTGATACTTGACAAGAGATCCAAGTCCACCTCTTTTAAACCAGCGGATGAAATAGTCAAATTCCAAGTCCACCCAACGGACCCTACAAAAACAGCCTCCATCGGGGCACGGTTAAACCCTGCCATGGACGCCGCACTACGAGAGTTCCTGCTCGAGAATTGGGACATATTCACCTGGCACCCCTCAGACATGCCAGGAATCCCACGCAGGCTGGCCGAGCACAGCCTCAATATCCTAAAGGGATTCAAGCCGGTCAAGCAGGCTCTTCGGCGTTTCTCTAAACCTAAGAGACAAGCTATGGGAGAGGAACTAGCCAAGTTATTGGAGGCTGGATTCATTAGAGAAATAAAACACCCGGACTGGCTAGCAAACCTGGTGATGGTACCAAAGAAGGACAAATCCTGGCGCCTATGTGTCGACTTCAAGGACCTCAATAAGGCTTGCCCGAAGGATCCCTTCCCCCTCCCCCGCATTGATCAAATTATCGATGCTACCGCAGGACACGAGTCATTGTGTTTCCTCGACGCATACTCCGGCTACCACCAAATCAAGATGGCGGAGTCCAACCAAGCCGCAACGGCATTTATCACACCATATGGCCCCTTTTGTTTCAACACAATGCCTTTTGGGCTCAAAAACGCCGGCGCAACATATCAGCGCATGATTCAGACATGTCTGGAGAAACAGATCGGTAAAACAGTAGAGGCATACGTAGATGATGTAGTCGTTAAAACCAAACACGTCGACTCTCTAATAGATGACTTGAGGCTCACATTCAACAACCTCCAAACATATGACATCGAGCTCAATCCGGAAAAATGCGTTTTCGGCATACCAACCGGAAAGCTCCTGGGCTTCATTGTCTCCAGTAGAGGAATTGAAGCTAATCCGGCCAAAATCCGAGCTCTGTCACAGTTGGCTATCCCAACGGACCTCAAACAAATCCAGAAATTAACTGGATGTGTGGCGGCTCTAAGCTGCTTTATCTCCCGCTTAGGAGAAAAGGCATTACCCCTTTATCGCCTCCTTCGGCGCACCGAACACTTCGAGTGGACGGACGCTGCCACAGCCGGATTAGAAGAAATAAAAGCCATACTGGCAACCAACCCAATCCTGGCCGCGCCAAACATCGGTGAACCAATGCTGTTGTACATTGCTGCAACTCATTAGGTTGTAAGCGCAGTGCTCGTTGTCGAACGAGAAGCGGGCGAACATAAATTCCCTCTTCAAAAGCCGGTATATTATGTATCCACTGTCCTCACTCCATGCAAATCACGGTACCCACATTATCAAAAGATAGCCTATGCGGTATTCATGGCATCCCGGAAGCTGCGACACTACTTTCAAGAGTGTTCATGAATAAGGAGCTCGATGATATGTCTAAAGAATTTGATGGTTTAAAATCTCAGATTTCTTATCTTGAGAAGTTAATAGCGGAAGTTTCGGATAAGCAAGCCACCTTAGTTAATAAGATGTCCGCTAAGCCGGAATTTTTTTGAAAGATAAATATAAAGATCTAAAATTTATTGATGTGTCCCCTATTAAATCTTTGTTTTGCAATATGAATCTTGATAATGATGGGACTGAATATGATCCACCTTTACCTAGACGGCGTTCCAAAAATTCAAAGTCTTTAGATATTGATGCTAAAATTGTTAAAAGTGGGATTGAAGAAGTCAAAACTTTAAATATTGATGAACCCACTATTTTAGATTTCAAGGAATTTAATTATGACAATTGCTCTTTGATAGATTGTATTTCCTTGTTGCAATTCGTGCTAAATTCTCCTCATGCTTATAGTCAAAATAAAGCTTTTGCTAAACATATCGTTGATGCTTTGATGCAATCTTATGAAGAAAAAGTTGAGTTGGAAGTTTCTATCCCTAGAAAACTTTATGATGAGTGGGAACCTACTATTGAAATTAAAATGTAAGATCATGAATGCTATGCTCTGTGTGATTTGGGTGCTAGTGTTTCCACGATTCCAAAGACTTTATGTGATTTGTTAGGTTTCCGGGATTTTGATGATTGCTCTTTAAACTTGCACCTTCCGGATTCCACTATTAAGAAACCTATGGGAAGAATTAATGATGTTCTTATTGTTGCAAGTAGGAATTATGTGCCCGTAGATTTTATTGTTCTTGACATAGATTGTGTCGGATTTCGGGTTTCGGCAGACCCTTGAGGTTCGAACACTGGGGTGCACGGGGAGATCTCTCCCCTACCGATCTACGTCCGATCCTCTCGTGCGAACTAAGATAAAAATGATGAACAGCACAAGAGACGCGAGGTTTATACTGGTTCGGGCCACCGTTGTGGTGTAATACCCTACTCCAGTGTGTGGTGTGGTGGATTGCCTCTGGGGCTGATGATGGAAAGTACAAGGGAAGAACAGCCTCGCGAGGGGTGTTCTTGAGCTGATGCGGTGCGTTCTACTTAGTCTCTACTGGGTTTTCCCCCTTCTCTCTCTCCTTTTTCCCTTTGTAGAGGCTAGCTCTATTTATAGAGGCCCTGGGCCTCTCCCCAAATAATTGAGCGGGAAGGGCGCCAACAATTGGCCATTTTGAAGGGGAACATCTAGTACAAGTTATCCTGACCAAAGGTGGTCTTCTGTAGCGACCAGACCTCAAACAGTCTGATCTTTGTGCTCCGGTGTCATCCCTGGATCAGTAATGCTGACACCACACAGTACTCGAAGGATTTATAGCAGAGTAGCAATCACACACTTATTACATCGAGTGTCTCAAAAGAGAACTTATTACAATAAATATGGCTTAAGGCCATCTAATAACGATAACAGCGGAAGGCTTGAAAGATAAGTGCGTCCATCAACTCCAACGCCATCACTGAGTATAGAACCACGACCTAAAACTCATTAATCGTCGTCTGAAAAGTCTGCAACATTAACGGTGCAGCCCGAAACGGGTCAGCACATGGAATATGCTGGCAATGTAACACATAGAGAGCATTGGAATGAAATAGCTATACTATATGCATATTTGGCTGGTGGAAAGCTCTATGGTTACAGTTTTGCGTAAAGCCAATTTTTCCCTACTTCAAAGGAATAAATTTAATTACTATCATGTGGTTGTTAAACATTGAGAATGGTTGACAGCATTCTCAATCCCAATTAAAAATATCATTATCAAAACCCAACAAAATTAATTTAGAGTAACATGTTGAGATTCACACGATAATCCAAGCACTAGATACTCAATATGTCCATAATCGGGGACACGGCTAACCATGATTAGTTTATTACACTCTGCAGAGGTTTGTGCACTTTTCCCCACAAGAATCGATCGCCTCCGTTTGGTTTCTCGCACTACATGGTGTTTGAGAAGACGGATGACCGAGACATAGTCTTTCAGAAGCGCTAGCACCTTACGATCGGGTAGACCGTACCACCTACATCCCCTACATCTGCTAGTCTACCACTGTAAGAGTTCGCACGACTTAGTCAACTATGCTAGAGCCCATAATAGCTTGTGGCTGCACACGGAAGTTTCTAGTATGAATAGTCTCATGATCCCTTTGGGCCTGGGTGGCGGTCCAAAAGAAAACAGGCAAGTCCTGGAATACCTAGGTGCCTCAATCCACCCAGATGTGTGTTTAAGTTGCCACCTTAGATAAACCATTAATTAATAAAACTCACATCTGTCATGGATATCACTCACCCAATCCACATCTACTAGCATAGCATGGCATAATAAGCAAACGTAGAAGTAACTCCCAAAGGTTTGATAATAAACAGGTAATAGGTACTACCTCATCTACTTCCCATCCCACAATTTAATTAGATCCTAACCATGCAATGTGTGAGGATTGATCTAATGCAATAAAATTGGGTAGTAGAAAAGGTATGATCAAAGTGTTACTTGCCTTGCTGATGATCCGGGAAACCTAGCGATTCGAAGTAACAAGTGGCGCACTCCGGTATTCTATCGCAGACAAACAAACAAGCGTACAATAAGTACTCATCTAATGCATGGGTAAAACTCAAATAAGAGATCTAACCAGAAGGTTCAACTTAAGAACTCCGGTTGGCAAAAAGAATCAAATCGAACAAAGCAACGAAAGTCAAACGGCGAAAGAAAACAACTTAGTTCTACTAATCTGGATCTAGGGAAAATTTTACAGTAGCAAAAACTGGTTTAAGTTGATTAAGAAGATAGAGGGTTTCGAGATGAAACTCTAGGCGCTTCAATCGCCTGATTCCGATAAACGAGCGAAAAGTTATACTAAAACGAAAATCGGATCAGGAATCGCGATCAGAAAAATCGCGGATTAAATCCGAGAAAAAGAAAAGCGACGAACATTCGCTAGAACGGACGAACGGACGAACACTCGCTATTTAAATAAACCGGAAAAATCGATCTATTTAAAAAAACCGAATCTAGAAAAAAATAAACCGAAGAAAACCGGTCGGTTTTTTTTAAAAAAAACCGGCGGCATGGATTTCGAGGCACGGCGAACCTCGGGCGGCGGGATCGACGGTGGCGGCATCCGGCAGGGCTGCGGGCGGCGGCGCGGTGGCGGGCAACAGCGGCGGTGGCGGGCGGCGGCGGCGGCGCTGGTGGCAGCGGCGGCGGGCGGGGCTTGGGGCGGCTCGGGGCTAGGGTTCGGCCTGGGGTGGGCCGGCTTATAAAGGGCGAGTCGGGCCGGAGTCCGGATAGGACATGGCCCGTAGGTCGGTTCATTATTTTTTTTAAATAATTACGCGCAGAAGAAAAATAAAAAGAAATACTAAACAGACATCAAAAATTTCGAAATAAATTTTCACGGGCTTCTAAAATTAAGCCGCACAAGGTGAACATTTATTTGGGACCTACATGCAATTTTGAAAAACGCACATTTTTCCTAAATTCAAATAAAACACCGAAAAACTCCAAAAAATCTTATTTGATTTTATTATTAAATCCTCAATATTTCTCTATTTTGGGAAAGTCATTTTATTCCCTCTCTCATATTTTTGTAATAGAAATAATTGATGATAAAATAAATAAAATCAAATGATCCTATTCTCAAAATTTGAGAAAACTCAAATATGAAAATAACGAAATCCCCAACTCTCTCCGTGGGTCATTGAATTGCGTAGAATTTCTAGGATCAACCAAAATGCAAAATAAAATATGGTATGCAATGATGATCTAATGTATAACATTCCAAATTGAAAATTTGGGATGTTACAAACC
The DNA here is from genome assembly GCF_056163025.1 of Triticum urartu. Taxonomy (NCBI): domain Eukaryota; kingdom Viridiplantae; phylum Streptophyta; class Magnoliopsida; order Poales; family Poaceae; genus Triticum; species Triticum urartu. The sequence goes on along the minus strand of NC_141875.1, from coordinate 119,460,998 downwards.
TACCCCCCTTAAGATGAATCTCGCCCTCGAGATTCGGGTTGGCTAGAAAATAGGTGAGGGTGGTCCTTGAGCAAATCTTCCTCTCGTTCCCAGGTGGCTTCATCCTCTATGTGGTGGCTCCACTGAACTTTGCAAAACTTGATAACCTTGCTGCGGGTAAATCGGCTGGCAGACTCGAGGATCTTAATTGGTTTCTCCTCGTAGGTCAAATCATTATCCAACTAAATAGTTTCCAAAGGCACTGTGTCTCTCAAAGGTATGTCAGCCATGTCCGCGTGACATTTCTTTAACTGGGAATCGTGGAACACATCATGAACTCCTGACAATCCTTCGGGCAATTCCAACTTGTAGGCCACTTCTCCCATACGCTCCAAAACTCGATATGGTCCTACAAATCGTGGTGCTAACTTCCCTTTAACTCCAAAACGCTTTGTTCCCCGAAGTGGAGATACTCGAAGATAAGCTCTATCTCCGACTTCGTAAACTGTTTCCTTGCGTTTAGAATCTGCATAACTTTTCTGTCTGGACTGGGCTACCTTGAGCCTATCACGAATCAACTTCACCTTCTGTTCAGACTCTTTAATCAAGTCAGGTCCAAACAACTGGCGGTCTCCAACTTCGTCCCACGACAACGGTGTCCTGCACCTCCTTCCATACAAAGCTTCGAAAGGGGCCATCTTTAAACTGGTTTGGTAACTGTTGTTGTAAGAGAACTCTGCATATGGCAAATTATCGTCCCAACTAGATCCATAATCTAGCGCACAAGCTCTCAGCATATCCTCCAAAATCTGATTTACTCTCTCGGTCTGTCCATCTGTCTATGGATGAAAAGCTATACTGAATTATAGCCTGGTACCCAAAGTTTCATGAAACTGCTTCCAGAACTTTGAGGTAAACTGGGTTCCTCTATCTGATACGATACTCCTTGGAACTCCATGCAGACATACGATCCTGGTCATGTATATCTTTGCCAACTTAGCACTGGTGTAAGTGGTCTTTACTGGGATGAAATGAGCTACTTTCGTCAATCGATCAACTACAACCCAAATCGAGTCATAGCCTGAACGAGTCCTGGGCAATCCTGTGATAAAATCCATGCCTAACTTATCCCACTTCCATTCGGGTATCGGCAATGGTTGTAACAATCCTGCTGGCTTCTGATGCTCTGCCTTTACTCTCTGACATACATCACAAACTGCTACATACTCCGCAATATCCTTCTTCATTCCGGTCCACCAAAAAATATCCTTCAGATCCAAGTACATCTTGGTATTTCCTGGATGAATTGAATATGGTGAGTCATGTGCCTCTTGCAGTATCAATTTCCTGATCTCCGGGTCAATGGGCACGTAAACGCGGTCTTCAAACCATAGGGTATCGTGCTCATCCTCACGAAATCCCTTAGGTTTTCCTTTGCTAAGTTTCTCCTTTATAGCGGCAATCTCTTTGTCGGTCTTCTGAGCTTTTCTGATTCTATCCATCAAAGTTGACTGAATCTCCAATGCTGCTACATAGCCTCTCGGAACTATTTCCACACATAGTTCACAAAGATTTTATTCTAACTCCTTGGGTATTTTCTCCCGTCATTAATGTATTGACATGGCTCTTACGGCTTAATGCGTCAGCTACTACATTAGCCTTTTCGGGGTGATAATGCAATTTCATATCATAATCCTTGATGAGCTCCAACCATCTCCTTTGTTTGAGATTTAACTCCTTCTGTGTGAAAATGTACTTCAAACTCTTATGATCCGTGTACACCTCACAATGGTTTCCAATGAGGAAATGTCTCCATGTTTTCAAAGCATGCACTACGGCTGCTAACTCTAAATCATGCGTGGCATAATTTAACTCATGAGGCTTCAGTTGTCTTGAGGCATATGAAACAACTCTCCCTTCCTGCATAAGCACTGCTCCAAGTCCTCGACGTGAAGCGTCTCAATACACCTCATAATCTTTGGTCTGGTCTGGCAAAATCAACACTGGTGAGGTAACCAAACGTTTCTTCAACTCCTGGAAACTAGCCTCACATTCCTCTGTCCATATGAACTTGGTATCTTTCTTTAACAACTCTGTCCTAGGCTTCGCAATCTTTGAGAAATTCTCAATAAATCTCTGATAGTATCCTGCGAGTCCAAGAAAACTCTGGATCTCTCCAACTATTGTTGGGGCTACCCACTTGGTCACGGTATCAACTTTAGTGGGATCAACTGATATACCTTCTCCAGATATAACGTGTCCGAGGAATCCTACTTCCTTCAACCAAAACTCACATTTGCTGAACTTGGCATATAATTGATGTTCTCTGAGCTTTCCAAGTACCAAACGCAAATGCTCCTTATGCTCCTCTTCATTCTTCGAATAAACCAGGATATCATCAATGAACACTACGACGAACTTATCCAAGAACTCCATAAACACTTTGTTCATCATGTTCATAAAATAGGCAGGTGCGTTAGTCAGACCAAATGACATAACGGTATACTCGTACAGCCCATACCTAGTGGTAAAAGCTGTCTTAGGAATATCCTGTTCTCGAATCTTCAACTGGTGGTATCCTGATCGCAGATCGATCTTGGAAAATACCTTAGTGTAACATCCCAAAATTCTAAATTTTGGAATGTTATAATAAATAGATAGCTTTGATTGATTGTTTGATGGATTGTCTGAAAGTGAGTGAATTCGAAACTTTTGAAAGTTAAATGAGAGGGAATAAAAGGACTTTCCCAAACTTTCATATTTGCTTTTATGATCTCCATGATTTCAGATTCTTTTCAAACACAAAACCCTAGAGAGAAGATGACATGACTTCTTCCATTTAAAATGAAAAGGGTGTTTGAAAAATATCTGAATTCCATTGGGGAAATATTTTCCAATTCAGAAACTTTATGCAACTCAATGATTTTCACGAGAGAAGATAAAATGACTTCTTCAAATTATATCAAATATGAGTTGGGAGTTTCAAAGAATTAAATTCAAAGTTCTTTTTGAATTTATTTTCAATTTGGATTTATTTGAGTTTTATTCAAATTATTTTTCTCCAAAAATAAAATATAGAAATTAGTGTAACATGATTCCCTACATTAGAAAATTGGAGAAAAATTAATTTGAAATCATTTTGGTATTTTTAAAATGATTTTATTGAGTTTTTATTAGACCAGTAGCACTCTTTGAATTATTAGAATCTGTGTGTATTTTATTTAATGCTAGAAAAATGTTCATGTCGTAGAAAATCTTTTTCTGAAAATGTTGATATATAATATGCCTATATAAAGTTTTATTTTTATTTTTGTTTTTTAGTTTATCTCATTCTGTTTAAAAAAACTGCGCGCGCGCCTAAAGCTAACTGTCGCCCACGTGCGCATCAAAGTACCAGCGGGCGCCCTAATCTTTTTTTCTTTATCCTATATGGGCCAGGTCCAGCCAGTCTTTTCAGTTTTCTTTTCTTCTTAGGCCGAATTTTTTCAAAAAAAAAACTGCAGCATGTACACGCGCGCACGGCCGATGGGCTTTAGGCCCGTGCGAGGCGTTAGCCTTTTTCTCCTGTGTTTCGTTTAATTACATCTACGTTTAGTCCCATATTGCCTAGCCTTTGACCTCTAAGCCTCTTTTCCACCAATAAATATAGACCCATAGAGCCTCCAAAAATCATCCGATTCGGGTTAAATCAATATTTTGGTTTGACTAGATTCATTTAGAAAAAATATATTTCTACTCTCCGGCGCGACTTCTAGAAATTTTCTCCACTCTCCAAAGTTGTCTTTTCTCTGCCTTATAAAGGTTTCTTTCTTTATTTATTTTTCTTCTTATACTTCCGTAGTTTATTATTTTTAGACTAATACGATAGAATAATTAGATTATCAATTAGTCTACGTATTTATACATTAGACCCTAGCCCGTAGCTATTTTTTTTATCTCTTCCGTAAAACAGGTTGGCCCTGATTTTTCAAATAGCCATAACTTTTTACTTGTTTGCCCAAATCCAACGAAACCAACGCCCACTTCTTCGTTATGATGTCCTCTATCCAGTAATCCAACCCAAACATGTTTTTGAAAATTTTAAAATTTGAATTAGATCAGATTTGAATTCAAACTTCTTTTGATCATATCTTTTTATCCGTAACTCCGTTTGAGTTGATTCTTTTTGCAAAACGAAGCTCTTGACCTAAACATTCTAACAAGGCCAAATTCACATAATTTTGGTACTGTTAGAAATTGTTTTATGTTGCAAGAGTTATTTGCTTGGTTTTGATGTTTCCGAATCGTCTTCTTCGATCTTTCTGATCTTTTGAGTGATTGCTTATGTGTGGTTACTATTGCTTGCTTACGATAGATTGACCGGAGTGTGACGAGTAGATCCATCAAGATTTTGAGTGCGAATCATCTTCATCAACATTGCAGGCAAGTTCACACTTTGATCATACCTTTTCTACAACCCATGTTTTATTGCATTAGATCAATCCTCTCACATTGCATGATTAGGATCTAATTAAATTGTGGGATGGGAAGTAGATGAGGTAGTACCTATTACCTGTATTATTATGAAACCTTTGGGAGTTACTTGTATGTTTGCTTATTATGCCATGCTATGCTAGTAGACGTGGATTGGGTGAGTGATATCCATGACAGATGTGAGCTATTAATTTTAATGGTTTATCTAAGGTGGCAACTTAAACACACATCTGGGTGGATTGACGCACCTGATGTCTATCAGGACTTGCCTGTTTTTATTTTGGACCGCCACCCTGGCTCAAAGGGATCATAAGATAATTCATGCTAGAAACTTCCGTGTGCAGCCACATGCTACTATGGGCTCTGGCATAGTTGACTAAGTTGTGCGAACTCTTACGGGGTGGACTAGCAGATGTAGGGGTTGTAGGTGGTACGGTCTACCCCACATGTAAGGTGCTAGCGCTTCTGAAAGACTATGTCTCGATCATCCGTCTTCTCAAACACCATGTAGTGCGAGAAAACAAATGGAGGCGATCGAGTCATGTGGAGAAAAGTGCGCAAACCTCTGCAGAGTGTATAAACTAATCATGATTAGCCGTGTCCCCGGTTATGGACATCTTGAGTATCTAGTTCTTGGATTATCCTGTTGATCTCATCACGTTACTTTAAATGAATATTGTTGGGGTTTAACAATGTTAATTAATTGGGATTGAGAATGCTGTCAACCATTCTCAATGTTCAACAACCACCATGATAGTTAATTAAAATTTATTCCTTTGCAGTAGGGAAAAATTGGCTTTTCGCAAAAACCTTATAACCATAGAGCTTTTCCACCAGCCAAATATGCATGTAGTGATAGCCTTTATTCATCATTCTCTATGGTGTGAATTTGCCAGTACATTCAATGTACTGACCCGTTTTCGGGCTGCAACGTCTCATGTTGCAGGTTTCTTACGACGAGTAAGTGATACGTTAGGGTTACGATTTCTACACTCAACTTTGCCGTTGGTGTTGATGGGAATCCACAACCTTGTTGCTTCCGCTATATGGATTGAGGTAATAGTATTTACGTTACTTTATACATGTGATTTACCTCTGTTATAAATCCTTCGAGTACTGTGTGTGTCAGCATACCGATCCATGGATGGCACTTAAGCACAGAGACTTGATCCATTCGGGTCAGGTCGCTACAAGATGGTATCAGAGCACATGTTGACTGTAGGACGTGATCCTAGAAACTGGCAAGCCCATAGCAAAGATTTTTCTCTACAACTTTCCCTTTCAAAAAGATCTTTTACCTCTCTTCTCTTCTGAGCTTATTCAAATATTCCCTTTTAGTGAGACTATACCTCTTTTTCCTTTTGACCACACGAAGATTCGACTGATGAGACCACTCCAAGAAGTACTAGATATCGGATAACTAAGACCACTATGGAATGAAGGAGATTTTACCATGCATTATAGTAATGGAAACTACAGTGGTTGAAGACCGAAGAGTAGGAGAATTGGAGGCTCTGAAGAATTCCCAGATTTGTATGACCTAGGAAGGCTACCCTTATGGAACTTGGCAGACTATGGAAGTTGTCGATTGCCCGAGATCAAGGTGTATTGGAGAAAGACCAAAACATGGAGAGTTGAGAACTCAAAGTTTTGTCAAAGAAAACCCTAAGGCAAGAGATATCAACTGTGGAGAGATAGCTCATGGAAATGACAAGAGCAGAAACACGGTTATCCGTGATGTCATCACCATTGATACTGTGGTCACCAAGCTGAGCTAAGCATGCATTCCTTCGAAAGGATTAGATGGTAGAAGGCTGATGGAGCATCTATCAGCAAAGGATGCAGTTTTAAACTTAGCTGGTGTATCACCAGGATCCGGAGTAGTACATCAAGAAGTTTAAAATGGAGCTCCAGGAAGTCGTATAAGACAAGGAAGTATTTCATGAGGAACTCAGGATCCTGAAGATGAGAGTAGCCAAGCTGGAGGAGCTACAACCTCGAGATACCGGAGAATTGTCAGGAACTGAAGGACAGTATGACCATGGTTCATGTGAAGGATGTTGAAACCATAAGTTTGAAATGCAACTCCGGAATATTAAAGGATGTCACGAGAGATTTCACGTCAACAGAGATGATCTGGCAAAAGAACTTGAGAAGACAAGCATGATCGGAAGAAGCCATTAGAGGCATGAACAAGGTTTGAAGAATTTGGAGACGTTGAAGATTTATTGACCCTTAGAAGACCAAACCCCGTTTTATACCCACGTTAGATGCGACGATTGTGAGCTGTCATTTGTTTGATGTTTTTCGACAGCCACAACAAAAATCTGTCTTTTCAAAACTTTTGTTTGTATTGTGTGTCCCTCTCCCTCTCTCTTATCTCACCCCAAAACCCATGGACCCAATAGAGGATGAATGGAGATGAGTTTGTATTTTTGGGACCAATGAGTCAATTGGAGACAGACCAATGGATTCAAAACATGGAGGATCACATGGAGAATAACCCTATAGTCGAAAAGGATATGACCCAACATGCTCTTTAGTGCTTTGAAAGAGGTGCTGCTACTTGGTGGAGGATATACCAAACCATGAATGGATGGCAAGGAGTAACCACTTGGAAAGAATTTAAGTTGACTTTGCCAAAGTCTCGGTTTGTGTCCCAGAAGTTGAAGCCTTATGGAAAGGATATGAAGAAACCTTGTGCATGCAAGATTTGTGGAGAAATCGGACACACCCATAAAGAACACAAGGATGAGTTCCCTAATGGTGAAGGAAGTCACCCAGTTGAAGAATACCCAACTAGGCAGATTACTTGTTTCTTGTGTGAAGGGATTTCCCACTATCCTACTCAGTGTCACATTTACCCCATGGTACGAAGGACCGTACAACAGAATAAAGAAGTAATGAAAGGAGCCCTTATGGAAAGTTTAGAAGAACCTGTGATGAAGGAAGATGTGGAGGACACACCCAAAGAAGAACCAATTAAACCCTGCACCAAGTCATGCTATTCATGTGGAGAAGAAGGACACATCTCCCAAAATTGTTTGAATGGGGATCTAGTAGAATTCTCGACAGAGGAAGTAGAATATGACCCACAGGAAATAGAAGCCCTGATTGGAATGGAAAAGTCCAGGAAGAGAAACTGATTGGATTCCAGGAAGGACCTGAGTCATATCACCTGTTACAGGTGCAAGGAGTCAAGGCACTACCTCAACAATTGCCCAAAAAGGAAACCTCGATACTTGTCAGAAGTAATATGTTTTAGTGGTAATGGAGCAGGGCACTTTGCCAGAGAATGCCCCAAGGAGAAGGAAACTTGTGCTAGGTAGTTGAGTTTGCAACAAAAGAAATGGAGTAGTAGAAGTGAGAACATTTTCTTTTATATTAAGGTGTTGAGTTGAGACATGTAATGGAAAAGCGAGAGATTGTAATTAATTGAGAGTGAATAAAGTTAGCATCGTTTGTACTGATATGGATTTTATGAGTTGTTACTCTATGAAGAAGAATTTTGGCCATTCTGAGGATATGAGAAATATGGTCTATGGAAGATTTGTGCATTTTAAGGGTGGTAGTACCCTGTAAGAACCCTTGACCCCTAGAAAAAAAATAAGGATACTCCACTGAGTGGATTTCGGACAAAATAAATACGAGTTTTGTCTCGATATGTGTGATACCCCAAGAGTATGTGGGATGAAGTTGGAGACCGTCAGTTGTTTGGACCAAATGTGATCAAGGAGTCAGAAGAGAATGTTAAGTTGATTCGAGATAGAAGGAAGGAAGCTCAGTCCAGGCAGAAGAGTTATGTAGACTCAAGGAGGTAGTCTATGAAATTGGAGAATGAGCATGTCTTCGTGTGACCCCTCTGCGAGGAGTTAAACGATTTGGAGTTAAGGGACAGTTAGCCCCGAGATTTGTAGGACCATACCGAGTTTTGGAGTGTATGAGAGAAGTGGCCCACAAGTTTGAGTTACCCGAGGGACTGTCAGGAGTTCAAGATGTGTTTCACGTTTCCCAGTTGAAGAAGTGCCATGCAGAGATGGCCAATATTCCCGTGTAAGGATGCTTGACCGCAGAAAGGATAATGATGTTCCATGAAGTGGAATATGGACTTCATAAGTATAAGTTTTATCCCGGTATGAGTGATATCCCACGAGGATGAAGAGATGAAGTACTATTGGATATAAAGGAGGTAGAATGTTGATTATGGAGCAACTGTAACTCCATGCTGAGTCTGAGTAATCACGTTTTTAGTTTGGTGCCAATAGAAGGAAGGAAGACAGTACAATTGGATGGATTTAAGAATACTAGGAAGTTGGAAGTTGGAACAATGATCAGTTGCCCGATGATAAGTTCAAGGACTACAAGTGATGAGATGGGCCATAACCCACATGCCCCAGGACCTGCCAAGAAGCAAGCACATTCTTGCTGAAGGAAAAACCCTAGAAGTGGATATACCTTTGTCGACAGACGATTTTATAGGAGTTTACGCAAAACCCGAGAGTTGTGAAGGAACGATAGATGTTTGTCTGGCTTGCAGAATCAATGGATTAATCCGAACTTGGTTCGTCGACGAGAGAAATTCTGCAATGCTTGTGAGGATGACCGAGTGTTAGAATGCGAGATTCGCTAAACTGTATACAAGGTAATGATTTGGGTGCGGGATGGATTGATCACCATACCGACTTACTCTTATTGTTCGCCTTGCTATATGGAATGGTAAATCTGAGTGACTTACCTATAGTAGAGAGATGACGATGAAAACCTTGTTTAAACCTTAGAATGGTATAGGTATTTTTCCCTTGTACAAGGCAGCTTTTGCCAACCGTAGGTTATATGGTGAGGATCAACCCAGACCCATTTGCTGCAGGAGAAACCATAAATTGTTGACCACCATGAGATATCAATAGTCATTTAGTTTTGGCGCCAGACCCGTCAGCTAAGAAGACCCAATGTCGGAATAACCTTACCAAGAGGAAAGGACAGAAGAATTGAGGAAAAGGTTATGCCACTACCGGAAGAGCTAGAGAAGGAATTAAACTGAAGATATGAGAAGACCGACACTGTCAAGAATAAGGATGGAGTATATGAGTTTTGATAGAACCGTAACCATGCTTCTAAGGGTGGTAGCACCCCAGACCCCGGAGACGATCGATGAATTTTGAGGAGACCCCCAAACCCTAACCTTTTCTTGCTAGCCTCTCCGAATCTCGAGGACGAGATTCCTTTTAAGGGTGGTAGGTTTGTAACATCCCAAAATTCTAAATTTTGGAATGTTATAATAAATAGATAGATTTGATTGATTGTTTGATGGATTGTCTGAAAGTGAGTGAATTCGAAACTTTTTAAAGTTAAATGAGAGGGAATAAAAGGACTTTCCCAAACTTTCATATTTGCTTTTATGATCTCCATGAATTCAGATTCTTTTCAAACACAAAACCCTAGAGAGAAGATGACATGACTTCTTCCATTTAAAATGAAAAGGGTGTTTGAAAAATATCTGAATTCCATTGGGGAAATATTTTCCAATTTAGAAACTTTATGCAACTCAATGATTTTCACGAGAGAAGATAAAATGACTTCTTCAAATTATATGAAATATGAGTTGGGAGTTTCAAAGATTTAAATTCAAAATTCTTTTTGAATTTATTTTCAATTTGGATTTATTTGAGTTTTATTCAAATTATTTTTCTCCAAAAATAAAATATAGAAATTAGTGTAACATGATTCCCTACATTAGAAAATTGGAGAAAAATTAATTTGAAATCATTTTGGTATTTTTAAAATGATTTTATTGAGTTTTTATTAGACCAGTAGCACTCTTTGAATTATTAGAATTTGTGTGTATTTTATTTAATGCTAGAAAAATGTTCATGTCGTAGAAAATCTTTTTCTGAAAATTATGATATATAATATGCCTATATAAAGTTTTATTTTTATTTTTGTTTTTTAGTTTATCTCATTCTGTTTTAAAAAAAAAACTGCGCGCGCGCCTGAAGCTAACTGTCACCCACGTGCGCATCAAAGTACCAGCGGGCGCCCTAATTTTTTTCTTTATCCTATATGGGCCAGGCCCAGCCAGTCTTTTTAGTTTTTTTTTTCTTCTTAGGCTGAATTTTTTCAAAAAAAAAGAAAAACTGCAGCACGTACGCGCGCGGCCGGCCGATGGGCTTTAGGCCCGTGCGAGGCGTTATCCTTTTTCTCTTGTGTTTCGTTTAATTACATCTACGTTTAGCCCCACATTGCCTAGCCTTTGACCTCTAAGCCTCTTTTCCACCAATAAATATAGACCCATAGAGCCTCCAAAAATCATCCGATTCGGGTTAAATCAATATTTTGGTTTGACTAGATTCATTTAGGAAAAATATATTTCTACTCTCCGGCGCGACTTCTAGCAATTTTCTCCACTCTCCAAAGTTGTCTTTTCTCTGCCTTATAAAGGTTTCTTTCTTTATTTATTTTTCTTCTTATACTTCCGTAGTTTATTATTTTTAGACTAATACGATAGAATAATTAGATTATCAATTAGTCTACGTATTTATACATTAGACCCTAGCCCGTAGCTATTTTTTTATCTCTTCCGTAAAACAGCTTGGCCCTGATTTTTCAAATAGCCATAACTTTTTACTCGTTTGCCCAAATCCAACGAAACCAACACCCACTTCTTCATTATGATGTCCTCTATCCAGTAACCCAACGCAAACATGTTTTTGAAAATTTTAAAATTTGAATTAGATCAGATTTGAATTCAAACTTCTTTTGATCATATCTTTTTATCCATAACTCCGTTTGAGTTGATTCTTTTTGCAAATCGAAGCTCTTGACCTAAACATTCTAACAAGGCCAAATTCACATAATTTTGGTACTGTTAGAAATTGTTTTATGTTGCAAGAGTTATTTGCTTGGTTTTGATGTTTCCGAATCGTCTTCTTTGATCTTTCTGATCTTTTGAGTGATTGCCTATGTGTGGTTACTATTGCTTGCTTACGATAGATTGACCGGAGTGTGACGAGTAGATCTATCAAGATTTTGAGTGCGAATCATCTTCATCAACATTGCAGGCAAGTTCACACTTTGATCATACCTTTTCTACATCCCATGTTTTATTGCATTAGATCAATCCTCTCACATTGCATGATTAGGATCTAATTAAATTGTGGGATGGGAAGTAGATGAGGTAGTACCTATTACCTGTATTATTATGAAACCTTTGGGAGTTACTTCTACGTTTGCTTATTATGCCATGCTATGCTAGTAGACGTGGATTGGGTGAGTGATATCCATGACAGATGTGAGCTGTTAATTTTAATGGTTTATCTAAGGTGGCAACTTAAACACACATCTGGGTGGATTGTGGCACCTGATGTCTATCAGGACTTGCCTGTTTTTATTTTGGACCGCCACCCAGGCTCAAAGGGATCATAAGATAATTCATGCTAGAAACTTCCGTGTGCAGCCACATGCTACTATGGGCTCTGGCATAGTTGACTAAGTTGTGCGAACTCTTACGGGGTGGACTAGCAGATGTAGGGGTTGTAGGTGGTACGGTCTACCCCACATGTAAGGTGCTAGCGCTTCTGAAAGACTATGTCTCGATCATCCGTCTTCTCAAACACCATGTAGTGCGAGAAAACAAACGGAGGCGATCGAGTCATGTGGGGAAAAGTGCGCAAACCTCTGCAGAGTGTATAAACTAATCATGATTAGCCGTGTCCCCGGTTATGGACATCTTGAGTATCTAGTTCTTGGATTATCCTGTTGATCTCATCACGTTACTTTAAATGAATATTGTTGGGGTTTAATGATTTTACTTAATTGGGATTGAGAATGCTGTCAACCATTCTCAATGTTCAACAACCACCATGATAGTTAAATAAAATTTATTCCTTTGCAGTAGGGAAAAATTGGCTTTTCGCAAAAACCTTATAACCATAGAGCTTTTCCACCAGCCAAATATGCATGTAGTGATAGCCTTTATTCATCATTCTCTATGGTGTGAATTTGCCAGTACATTCAATGTACTGACCCGTTTTCGGGCTGCAACGTCTCATGTTGCAGGTTTCTTACGACGAGTAAGTGATACGTTAGGGTTACGATTTCTACACTCAACTTTGCCGTTGGTGTTGATGGGAATCCACAACGTTGTTGCTTCCGCTATATGGATTGAGGTAATAGTATTTACGTTACTTTATACATGTGATTTACCTCTGTTATAAATCCTTCGAGTACTGTGTGTGTCAGCATACCGATCCAGGGATGGCACTTAAGCACAGAGACTTGATCCATTCGGGTCAGGTCGCTACACTTAGCTCCTTGCAATCGATCAAACAGATCATTGATCATTGGTAGTGGGTACTTGTTTTTGATTGTTACTTCATTCAATCCTCGATAATCAACAACCATCCTTAACGACCCATCCTTCTTTTCCACTAGAAGTACTGGCGATCCCCAAGGCGAAGAACTTGGGCGAATATATCCCTTATCCAGTAACTCCTTAATCTGCTTCTTAATTTCCACCAAATCCTTTGCTGGCATCCTATATGGTCTCTTTGATATTGGCCTTGTGCCTGGCAATAGCTCAATCAAAAACTCAATATCTCTATCCGGTGGCATGCCTGGCAACTCCTCTGGAAATACTTCAGGGAAATCCCTTACCACTGGTACTTCCTCCTGCACAACTCCTGTTAGGCAATTTACTTGAGTCCTCTTTGGCACATGTCGGGATACATACTTGATCCTTCTCCCTTCTAGTGTGGTAAGCAAAATTGACTTACTAGCACATTCAATATTTCCTTCATACTTTGATAACCAATCCATGCCTAATATCACATCCAATCCTTGAGATTCCAATACTATTAGGTCTATGGGAAAAACATAGTTACCAATCCTTAATGGTAACCGATCACACCATAGACTAGCCACATACTCTGTTCCAGGCGAGGTTACTAACATGGTGACCTAAGGGCTTGGGTTGATAGGTTATACTTATCCACAAATCCCCTTGAGATGTATGAATGCGATGCACCAATATCAAAAAGAACGAGTGCAGTAAATGACTTAACCAAAAACTTACCTATTACTGCATCGGGCTGAGCTTCAACCTCCTCCACGCTAACGTGGTTCACCTGTCCCTTGTTGAAAGGGTTCGGCTTCTTCCTAGAACTTCCATTGCCATTTTGGCCTTCAGGAAATTCATTGGCATAATGTCCGGTCTTCTGACACTTAAAGCAAGTGACTTGGCTCAGGTCTTTCTTGGCTGGGGTTGATGGGTTGGTGCGATTCTGGCCGTTGCTTCCTCCATTCCCATTACCATTCTTGGTGCCATTGTGATTGTGTGAGCTACCTCCTCCATGGGTATGCTGAAAATGTCCTCCCGGTCTAGGGGTAAAACGTGGTTTCTGCTGAGCTCCTGAATTGTACTTCCCTTGTCCATACTTCCTCTTGCGATTTTCAATTTGTTGCTGCTTCCCTTCAATCATAAGAGCACGATCTACCAACTCCTGGTAGTTGTTGAAAGTGGATACCATCAACTGCATGCTCAACTCATCATTCAGTCCTTCCAGAAACTTCTCCTGCTTTGCTGCATCCGTAGCGACGTCATCTGGGGCATAACGTGCTAACTTACTAAAGTCCTCCACATACTGGCCAACTATCCGTCCTCCTTGGCGCAAGTTGTGAAACTCATGCTTCTTCATGGCCATAGCTCCTGCTGAAACATGTGCAGTACGAAAAGCCTACTGAAACTGGTCCTATGTGACAGTGTCGACTGGGAAAGTGGCTGTGAAATTCTCCCACCATGATGTTGCGGGTCCTTCAAGCTGATGTGCGGCAAACTTCACCTTCTCCGCATCTGAGCATCCTGCTGTGGTCAACTCCCTAGCTGTCTTGCGGAGCCAATCATCTGCTACTATCGGCTCGGTGCTACTGGAAAACACCGGCGGATCAGCCTAAAAAAACGGGCTAAGTGGTCAACAGGTGGTGGTGGTGGTGGGTTGTTGTTGTTGTTCCCCTGATTCTGATTCTGGACTAGCAACTGCATCAATGTGTTCTGCTGCTGGATCAACTGGGTGAGCTCCGGTGGAAAGGCAAATCTGGGGTCACGTCTCGGAGGCATCTAAGGGTTTAGAAAAGATGAGATGTAAGAATAGAGGGGGTCTAAAGAGAAAACACTACCCATATGCACATGAGGCAAAAGCAAACAATTCACTTCATTCAATCAAACAAGGGCATACAATTGATCTATCTATCGCAAAAGTGCTCGGACTACTATATTTACATGGTGGACTACTACTACTGATGAGGTGGTCTACTAGAAATATTCTTTGGTTGTAGACTCCATGATATCTGCTCCATCTTCATCAACATAGTCATCATCGCTACTATCTAGATCCGAGTCGGTGTCATCGATGATGATGTAGTCTTCCGGGCTAATCTCCTTGGGTTCTTCATCTTCATCTACTGGTGTAGGGCCTCCCATAAATATTCCAATCTTCTTGATCAGGTCGTCATTCTTCTCCACCAACACTTCAATTTCCTCTTCATAATCTTCACGTGTAGCCTTGAGTTCTTCCTCCAGTTCCTTGATTTTAGTCTTAGCCTTCTTCAGATCTATCATGTCGGCGCACATCTGGTTCTCCTGTCGTCGAATGTGCTGGTTTAACTCCTGGATAAAAGCTGCGATTGATCTATCCTTCCTGGTGCTGATCATCTCCCAGTGCTCATCTCGGTGCCCACAAATCTGGTAGATAGTATCGTTGAGATCATTGCGGTAGACTTCTCCAATGCGTCCCATGGCGATGTGAGCTGCCATGCTCTTTCCTAGACTCCAAGTTGGTGAATCAAAAGAAAACTCTATGGGCTCAGTGACTGGCATGAACGTCCTTCCTGGAACTTGAACTTGAATCATCCAGCGCTCTTCTTCAGGTAAAGTGGCATTGTAGGTTTCTGTGAAGCTTGGTACTCCTATATTCAGGTATCTAGTGACTTCCTTCAAGTGACGTCCAAAGGGTGTATCTTCATCCGGTTGCGTGAACTTGTTCCTTGCATCCGCCATCCTAAATGAGTAGAAAAGATGAGGAGTCAGAAGAGAAGAGGGTGAAAAGTGATCTAGGTCTTTTAGCTTAGTGGTCGTGTCCTACAGTCAGCGTGTGCTCTGATACCATCTCTGTAGCGACCAGACCTCAAACAGTCTGATCTCTGTGCTCCGGTGTCATCCCTGGATCAGTAATGCTGACACCGCACAGTACTCGGAGGATTTATAGCAGACTAGCAATCACATACTTATTACATCGAGTATCTCAAAAGAGAACTTATTACAATAAATATGGATTAAGGCCATCTAATAACGATAACAGCGGAAGGCTTGGAAGATAAGTGAGTCCATCAACTCCAACGGCATCACTGAGTGTAGAACCACGACCTAAAACTCCTTAATCGTCGTCTGAAAAGTCTGCAACATTAATGTTGCAGCCCGAAATGGGTCAGCACATGGAATATGCTGGCAATGTAACACATAGAGAGCATTGGAATGAAATAGCTATACTATATGCATATTTGGCTGGTGGAAAGCTCTATGGTTACAGTTTTGCGTAAAGCCAATTTTTCCCTACTTCAAAGGAATAAATTTAATTGCTATCATGGTGGTTGTTAAACATTGAGAATGGTTGACAGCATTCTCAATCCCAATTAAAAATATCATCATCAAAACCCAACAAAATTAATTTAGAGTAACATGTTGAGATTCACACGATAATCCAAGTACTAGATACTCAAGATGTCCATAACCGGGGACACGGCTAACCATGATTAGTTTATTACACTCTCAAAGGTTTGCGCACTTTTCCCCACAAGACTCGATCGCCTCCGTTTGGTTTCTCGCACTACATGGTGTTTGAGAAGACGGATGACCGAGACATAGTCTTTCAGAAGTGCTAGCACCTTACGATCGGGTAGACCGTACCACCTACATCCCCTACATCTGCTAGTCTACCACTTTAAGAGTTCACACGACTTAGTCAACTATGCTAGAGCCCATAATAGCTTGTGCCTGCACATGGAAGTTTCTAGTATGAATAGTCTCATGATCCCTTTGAGCCTGGGTGGCGGTCCAAAAGAAAACAGGCAAGTCCTGGAATACCCAGGTGCCTCAATCCACCCAGATGTGTGTTTAAGTTGCCACCTTAGATAAACCATTAATTAATAAAACTCACATCTATCATGGATATCACTCACCCAATCCACGTCTACTAGCATAACATGGCATAATAAGCAAACGTAGAAGTAACTCCCAAAGGTTTGATAATAAACAGGTAACAGGTACTACCTCATCTACTTCCCATCCCATAATTTATTTAGATCCTAACCATGCAATGTGTGAGGATTGATCTAATGCAATAAAATTGGGTAGTAGAAAAGGTATGATCGAAGTGTTACTTGCCTTGCTGATGATCCGGGAAACCTAGCGATTCGAAGTAACAAGTGGCGCACTCCGGTATTCTATCACAGACAAACAAACAAGCGTACAATAAGTACTCATCTAATGCATGGGTAAAACTCAAATAAGAGATCTAACCAGAAGGTTCAACTTAAGAACTCCGGTTGGCAAAAAGAATCAAATCGAACGAAGCAAGGAAAGTCAAACGGCGAAAAAACAACTTCGTTCTACTAATCTGGATCTAGGGAAAATTATACAGTAGCAAAAACTGGTTTAAGTTGATTAAACGGATAGAGGGTTTCGAGATGAAACTCTAGGCGCTTGAATCGCCTGATTCCGATAAACGAGCGGAAAGTTATACTAAAACGAAAATCGGATCAGGAATCGCGATCAGAAAAATCGCGGATTAAATCCGAGAAAAAGAAAAGACGACGAACATTCGCTAGAACGGACGAATGGACGAACGCTCGCTATTTAAATAAACCGGAAAAACCGATCTATTTAAAAAAACCGAATCTAGAAAAAAATAAACCGACGAAAACCGATCAGTTTTTTTTTAAAAACGGCGGCACGGATTTCGAGGCGCGGCGAACCTCAAGCGGCGGGATCGATGGCGGCGGCGGGCGGCGGCGGCGGCGGCACTGGTGGCGGCGGCGGCGGGCGGGGCTTGGGGCGGCTCGGGGCTAGGGTTCGGCCTGGGGTGGGCCGGCTTATAAAGGGCGAGTCGGGCCGGAGTCCGGATAGGACACGGCCCCGTAGGTCGGTTCGTTTTTTTTAAATAATTACGTGCAGAAGAAAAATAAAAAGAAATACTAAACGGACTCCAAAAATTCCGAAATAAATTTTCGCGGGCTTCTAAAATCAAGCCGCACAAGGTGAACATTTATTTGGGACCTAAATGCAATTTTGAAAAACGCACATTTTTCCTAAATTCAAATAAAACACCGAAAAACTCCGAAATAAAATCTTATTTGATTTTATTATTAAATCCTCAATATTTCTCTATTTTGGGAAAGTCATTTTATTCGCTCTCTCATATTTTTGTAATAGAAATAATTGATGATAAAATAAATAAAATCAAATGATCCTATTCTCAAAATTTGAGAAAACTCAAATATGAAAATAACGAAATCCCCAACTCTCTCCGTGGGTCATTGAGTTGCGTAGAATTTCTAGGATCAACCAAAATGCAAAATAAAATATGGTATGCAATGATGATCTAATGTATAACATTCCAAATTGAAAATTTGGGATGTTACATCTTTGGCTGCCAAAAGCACTGGTGATGACGCCGTCTTGGGCTGCATGGTGACCTCTGTCCGGCCGTCCGGCTGGTCTTGGTCTCGTTGCACCGGAATGGTAACCTTTGCCTGATACCTTGGCCTGTGCTTGCCCCCTTTGCACCAAAGAGGAAACAAGGACCCTGCGCAGGCCGGCGCCCGCCTAGCGCCCGCCTGGCCTTGATCGTCATAGCTTGCGTCATGGGATCCTCGCAAGGTACCCTTGCATTGATCTCTCCGCCTCCTCGCAAGCCTGCCTGATGAGGCCGCTCTTGAGGAAGCTTCCTGTTGTCCGCCCCGCGAGGGTCTTGAGCTTGGGCTGATGAAGATGGGCCGTGCTGGGCCCCAACCTGAGCCACGCCGCAGGCCGCAGGCAGGCAAGTCTGGGGACCCCTGTTCCCAGAATGCTGATAGTAGCCCTCGGGCCCAAGGCGCGCGCGGGCTTGACTTAGTAGAGAAGCGAAGGGGCAAGCACGAAGCGCCGCGGGCCCTAACAGCCTGCGGCCTTGGGTGTCGCGTGGCGGTTGATTGGACGTGGGCGTCTGCACTTCCCACGATGCCTCGGCAACTGCATGACTGACAAAAGGGGGTGCCCGGGCCAGGTTTACTTGCCCTGCTCTCGTCCGTCTTGCCCTAGATCCCCTTTCTCGCTTTCCTCCCTCTTGCTCCCGAAATCCTCCATATCCGTCTCAATCCTTCGCATTCGGCACGCCGTGGCGACTCGCAAGTCCCCGACTGATGCTTGGTACTCACCGGCCCTGGATTCCCCAAATTTGTTGGAGAAGAACCTCGCCCTCGCGCGCCTGATGACGGTGGCGCAGGGCAGCGAGGGGGCGACTGTGCTCAAGGTCGGCTCTGACCAGCCTGAGGGCAAGGGGAGCACCTTCTACCCGTTCTTCGTGAGTGCCATTGTCGCCGGTCTAGTGCCTCCTTTCTCTGAGTTCTTCCATGTCGTTCTCCGCCGATACAACTTGTAGGCCCTGCATCTCCACCCCAACTATGTCCTTCTCCTGGCGATTTTCTCCTTCTATTGCGAGGCTCATGTTGGTGTGAAGCCCTCGGTGGCCTTGCTACGCCACTTTTTCTCCCTCTGGGTTTCTGGCGCTCAGGTTTCCGCGTGCGCGAGCTTCATTGCATATTCCAGCTCCAACGCCATCTCGAAGCCTGGGAAGAGGATCGAAGGCTACCGGAGCAAGTGGGTCATGATGGATGTCGGGCGCCTCCACCCTCGTCTGGTATTGCCCACGGGGCAACCTAAGTCCGTTGACGCATAGTCCCGCGCAGAGCTCGTCGACCCTCGCGCGAAGGCGGTGTTGAGGAGGATGAACGTGGACCTGAGGCCAAGCAACTTGGGGGCGGCCCGGGGCCACGCTCCTGAGGGAGTTCTTGGAGCACCGGGTGGCTCCGCTCCAGCAGCACTCGCTCCCACTGTGGAGGCTTGGAGGAGCTGACGCCGCCCTGCGCCTGAGCTCCGAGGCCCTGACCAATGAGGATCTGACTGCGGCCCTCCATTCCTTGGTTGGGGGAGACGTGGCGAGCCCGGTGGGCACCCCCGTCCCCCTGTTCCTTCGTGACGACTGGGAGCAGGTGGTGAATGCCATGCCTACCTTCAACGGTGAGGGGGCTGGTGCTCACGGCAGCTCCTGAAGATTTGGCGATCCTGGCGACGGTGAACTTGTCCTCTGGCAGCTCCAGCGGGGGAAAGGGGGAAGAAGAGGCAGAGGAGGAAGCGTCCGACTCGGAGGAGACTGGCGAGGATTGGGGGGGAGTCCTTCCCTCGGCGCAGGTCACAGACCTTCCGCTCCATGCCGGACAACGACGAGGCCAGCGCCAGGCGAGGAAGGGAGGGCTCTTCCTCGGTCACGAGGAAGGGCAGGTCGAGCCTGGTTCCCCCAGGGTCTGCTATGGTCCCTGGGGGGTCCAAGGCCAGCTCCATCCCTCCTGACGCGCCTTCTGTTTTCGGGCCCCCCAAGGCTGACCCCCGCTGCTGGCTCTCAGGCTTCAAGTTTGGCCGGAGGTTGCTTGAGTCCAAGGACGACGTCTAGTAAGTGCTCGATTCGTGCTCTGTTTGGTTTCTGCCGCTAAGGCTAGATGTTTGCGCCCTTTTACCAGGCCGGCACCTGCGGCCAAGAGGTTGAAAGAGGCTTCTGCGGCCCCGCTTGGGGCGAATCCGTCTGTCGGGGCGACGCCTTCGGCTGTTGGGGGAGAGGACGGCGAGGCCCGCGCTTCTCTGACCCAACCGCCCTCGTGAGGCCAACTGGGGCACCCCCACGAGGAGTCAGCCCCCATGGCCCCGCTGGACCTGGAGTCGATTGTGCCCGACGCTGCGGCCGTGGCGGCCAAGGCTCAGGAGGTCCCTTCCCGCCAAGCCGTGGTCACGCTGCCATATTTTCTGCCTGCTCCACGGGTTCTTGTCTCTTCTGCTCCCTCCGCCGCTATCCTGGACCAGGTTGCCAATGAGCTGAGCCAACTGCGGGAGGATCTCCTGAGCGCGGACCCTCGTCTGGTGGCCGGGCGCCTGGAGTTGGCCTCTGGCTGGGCCCCTTCTGCTGCTTCCATCCGAGCGGTGCTGAGCCAGGCCGTGTCGTCCTCCGACAAGGAGAAGCGGGCCACTAACCAAGCCAAGGCCGCTTGCGACGCTGCCCTGGGCGACGCTGCAACTGCCCAGGGCCGCTGCAAGACGCTTGAGGCCAAGATGCAAGGCCTGCACGACGAGCTCGCCAAGGAGGTGCACAACCTCCAGGAGAAGGAGAAGGAGATGAAGGCTAGGGAGGCCGCCGCGAAGGACCAGGACGCCAAGCTTGATGACCGCCACAGCCGACTGGAGACACTGGAGCGGTCACTGAAGGCGGAGAGGACCGAGCTGGACGCCAAGGCGAAGGTCCTGACGGATAACCGGGTGGCCTTCGCGAAGCTAGAGAAGAAGGCTCGCGGCATACTGAAGACGCTGTATGAGAGAGGCCTGGAGGAGCCGTTGGCTGGTGCGGAGGACGGCCCTGCCAAGCTGCTCCCCTTCTTGATTGATGCGCTTGAGGACGTCGCAGACGGCCTTGGACCCACGGTCGAGGCCGAGGCGCGTGCCCTGTCTTCTGCGGTGCTGACGCATGTCCTCAGCCATGTCTACCTGCGCGACCCCAACGTCGACTTCGACAGCCTGCTGGAGCCCGTGAGCGGCGACTGTGCCGCTGCCGCCGTTGAGGCCGTGAGAGGCCGAACCGAGGTTTTGCTGGGGAAGTTCCGCTCCCCCAGCGTCCTGCCCGGGCGCGGTGCCGCCGGCCTCGTGACCTCGAGAGGCGAAGCCGTCCAGCGTGACTCCACCACCGATGACGGCGTTACTGAGGAGTGATCCCTTCGCGACTTCCATCCTGTTTTATTCCTGCACATGCACCATGCCTCGCGGAGGCATTTAAACTTGTGTTTGGCGTTGTGGAACAATCTTATGGCTTGTAATATTTGCTTTCAATTTCCTGGAATTTGCATTTTCCTCTCCTACTTGCTTACGCTCTGCGTCGGCAGGGCCCGGCCCTGTGCGTACCTCACCCAGCGTTAGCCCCGACCGGAAACCATGGACGGGACTAAGGAGTGAGGGGCTACGTGGCAAGTTAGGCTCCTGAGTCACGATGCTCAGGAGTCCCCCTTGACGCGCGAGCAACAAGTAGGGAAGGGGGAGCGAGGAGTGGATTGATTGTTCTACGTCGGCAGGGCCCGGCCCCGTGCGCACCTCACCCAGCGTTAGCCCCGACCGGAAACCATGGACGCGACTAAGGAGTGAGGGGCTACGTGGCAAGTTAGGCTCCTGAGTCATGATGCTCAGGAGTCCCCCTTGACGCTCAAACGGGTTTCATACCTTGGCTCCGCTCGGGGAGTGGTGCGCGACGACTAGGTCCAAGGGACCTGGCTGGGTGGCGTGCGCTCGGGCGAGGCCCGGGCGTAGCCCCCGTGTCCAGCCCCCTCGTGTGGCACTCCTGAGGGGAGTTTGTGATGGTGCCGGACACTGAGCTCTGGGCTCCCTGAGGTTGGTACGACCGTGGGCCGCCCTCGGTTGTTTATCACTAGCGCGGAGCATAGCGCTTCCGTATGTGTACGGGCATAGCCGCTCCTCGGCAGTGTCGTCAGCCAGCGCGGAGCATGGTGCTTCCACTGGTGCGTGGGAGGGGGCTCCCCTCCGGGAGGAGCCCCCGGGGCGTGTACAGCCCCGCCCTAACACATGGCCAGCACGGTAGGGCTAGGAGAGGTGTATCTGGGCACTCGTGAGTCAGCGCGGGACTCACGAGGCCCTACCTCGAGGCGGGTTGCGCCTGGCTCTGGGCCTTTATCAATTGGTGTGTTCCTGCAGGGTTGTTAGAATGCAAATGCTCTACGTCCTCAGGTCCCGGCCCTCGAGCGAGCTCAGCCGCCGCTGGTATGACAGGTCGCAATGCCGTGGGTCAAGGCCAGGGGGTGAGGGCTGGAGAGCCAGTGAGAGCCCATGAGTCGCGATGCTCAGGCGCCCCCCTTTTAACGTGCAAGCACTTTGCATGATGACAAGCAGTAGGTGATAATTATGGGAATCAGATTAAGTGTGAAAGAACAACTTCATCCTAAGGTAAATGCTGGAAAAGCAACTGCCGCTTGGTCGGGCCCGAGCGGCGTGGGGATGATGCAGCCCGAGGGGCGCCCATAACAAGGTAAATAAAGAGCATAACCAAAATGGATACATGCCGCGGGGACAGACCCACGCGGCCTGGGAATGGTGCGGCCCTGTGGGCGCTCCCAGCTGAAAGTAGAACTCTGAAAGATGTCACCAGGTGCTGTTGAAGATGAAGTGATGCTGAGGAAGTGAGCGATGCGCCGTGAAGACGTCGGCCCTCATGAGCCCCCAGGCCCAAGGGCCTCGGGAGGCTCCGGTGGCACGTGCAGGTCTTCGGGGACCATCGCCACCTCCGCCAGGACCGCGCGATGCCTGACCTCCTGAGCCTCCAGAATGCTCCTCAATGGGCGCTGATGTGCGGCGACCGCGCTCGGCAGGCCGAAGGGCATGCAAACATAGCTGTGAGGTGGTCCCTTGCAGCGCCCTACGACCGAAGGCCATAGGCACTCCTGCGTCGTAGCTCGGTTGAGCCCTGGTATGTCGACGCAGACGCGCAGTCCTCCATCCTCGCCTGGATGTGGGGCCACGGCAGGTAAGCAGCGGCTGCCGCGCATGACTCTGGACTCTTGTAGCTCATGGGTGTTCCTCGCGATGAACTCCTGAGGGTTTGATCTCCTTTGACTTGTACCTTCCTGAGGGAAGCGTGCTTGAAAGCACCCCTCCAAGTGGTGCCCGAGCGCCTCCCCCACGACCTTGGCAAGGCCAGCGGCTCTCCAAGAGAGAGCCCTCGAGCCCTGCCTGAGGAGGGCGCCGGGCGCGCCTTCCTATGCGTGAGAGGGTGGCGCTCCCTGATCGGGCGTGAATCCTGACACAATACCTCCAGAGGTGCCTGCCTCCTTGTGGCTCAGGCCAGGTGAGGTCTTCTTCTTCTTGAGGGTCGCCTCGGGAGGCCTCCCGCTCCTGTGATCTGGGTCTTCAATTGCTACGGCTTGGAACGCACGCTCAAGCGAGCACACTGCGTCCCTTTCTTCACAGGGTACGGTGATGACTCCACCGCTTCCTGGCATCTTGAGGACATTGTAACCATGGTGAGTCACTGCCATAAACTTGGCTAGGGCTGGGTACCCGAGAATGGCGTTGTACGGTAGGCGGATGTGAGCGACGTCGAAGTCGATGAGCTCGGTGCGGTAGTTGTTGCGTTGCCCGAAGGTGACCGGAAGGCGAACCTGCCCAATTGGAACAGTGGAACCATCGGTGACTCCTGAGAAAGGCTTGGTCGGCTGAAGCTGGTCGTACGGTACTTGGAGATTGTCGAACGTCTCGACGGACAGGACGTTGAGTCCTGCCCCGCCATCGATGAAGGTCCTGGTGACCTGCACGTTGCTGACGACTGGGGAGCAAAGCATCGGGAGGATTCCGGCCGTTGCCGCACACTTGAGCTGGTCTGCGGAACTGAATGTGATCGCGCACGTAGACCACCTGAGAGGGCGCGTGGCCTCAAGCTTGTGAAGGACTGCATTCACCTCGTGAGCAAACTGCTTGAAGATGCGCTGTGAGGCTGGGGCCTGGGCGCCACCCAAGATGCAAGCAATTGCACGCGGCTCTTGGAAGCCCCCATCCCCATCGTCTTGGTGTTGGTCTTCGTTCCTCCTTGGTGGAGGCGGCAGAGGAGGGAGGCCTGCGTTGCCGTGCGGGTGGCCCTCACGAGGCTGGTCCCTCCAGCCTCCCTCGCGAGGATGGTCTTGCTAGCGGTCCTCGCGAGGGCGGTCACGCCATCCCTGGCGAAGGCCACGGTCTTCCCATCGTCCACCACCTCTTCCTCCTCCTCGGTCATAGCCCATGTCGTTGCGCTCTGGGCGTCGGCCGATTCGCCCATCTCGTACGGCTCTGAGCTCTTGACATTCGCTGGTGTTGTGGGTGTGGAGGTCGTGGTACACGCAGTACCGTCCGCCCTTGGATGACTCAGGCTGATCCCTGCCTCGTTTGGTGTCCGGTTCCGCTGCTAGCACGGCAGCCCCCTTGGGCTTCACGTCTTTGGCCTTGAGCTTCTTTTCTTCCGGGTCGGCTGCCGGGAGCTCGAGGAGGGAGAGACGCCCTTCCTCAGCCCTGGCGCACTTGGTCGCCAAGTTGAACAGCTCCAGGGATGTGCACAGGTCTTCATGGATTGATAGCTCTTCCTTCATCTTGGCGTCGTGCACGCGTCGAAGAAGGCTGAGATGATAGCTTCTTCAGTTACCTTGGGGATCTTGAGGCAAGCGTAGTTGAAATGATGGATGTACTTCTGCAGGGTTTCTCCTGGCTGTTGCTTAATGCGGCGCAGGTAGCTCACGGCCGGGGGCCGGTCGCGAGTGCCCTGGAAGTTGGCGATGAAGCGGGTGCGCATCTCGCTCCAGGAGGAGATCTCGCCGGGAGCCAGGAGCGGGCGCCGTCCTTGAGCGCCATGGGGAACCAATTCGCCATGACCTTTTCGTCTCCATTGGCGGCTACAATGCCCAGCTCATAGAGCTGCAGTAACTCCGCGGGGTCCGTTGTGCCATCATAGCGGGGAGGGAGGTCAGGCTTGAACTTGCCTGGCCATGTGACGCCGCGCAGCTCGGGGGTGAAGGCGAGGCAGCCCGCCGTGGCCATCGGCGCCCTTTGCTGGTGCTGGACTTGTTCTTGCGGGTCACCATGCGCCGCCACTGGGAGCAGCGCGGGGTCTTGTCATGGAGGCACTGGGGCACGACCTTGGCGCGCCGGCGCTGGGAGCGCATGAGCACCTTCCCGGGGATGTGGGATCTCTTGGCAGCTCCCTTCTTGCTGTGCAGGCACCGAACGTGGAGGGTCCCGCCCTGGGGCTGCGCGCCTTGGAGCCAAGGTACCATCTTGGGGAGGAGGCGGCGGAGGCGCCTCCTGATCCTTGCCCCCTGCACGGGACGGAGGGCGAAGCAGCGAGAGGGACCGCAAGGGGGAGCCCCTTGCGGCACTGACGAGCTCGGTGATGCGGGCGAGCTAGTCCTCGTAGAGGTCGTCGACGAGGCGATAGTGCAGGAGCTCCCGTGCCAAGAGCAGTGAGGCGTGCGCATCCATGGGTGTGCGACGGGCGTGGGATGACGAGCCAGCTGGAGTCAGCGACGGGGTGGCGGTGCGGCCATCCCGCCACACCAAAGGATGCTGGGACGAGGTCTGCTGGTCGTTCCCCGCCGGGCCGGTGGCAGCGTTGGCGGCGGGTGACGGGGAATGACGAGGGGGGCCGCCGACGGGCGCCGTCTGGGTGACGCGAGTGGCGCGAGCAGCCCGATGCTCGGCGCGAGCCCGACGAGCGTCAGCAATGGACACGACGGAAGATCACACGCGAACAGCGGAAGAAGGACTCCGGCGCACCCCTACCTGGCACGCCAAATGTCGGATTTCGGGTTCCGGCAGACCCTTGAGGTTCGAACACTGGGGTGCGCGCGGAGATCTCTCCCCTACCGATCTATGTCCGATCCTCTCGTGCAAACTAAGATGAAAATGATGAACAGCACAAGAGACGCGTGGTTTATACTGGTTCGGGCCACCATTGTGGTGTAATACCCTAATCCAGTGTGTGGTGTGGTGGATTGCCTCTGGGGCTGATGATGGACAGTACAAGGGAAGAACAGCCTCGCGAGGGGTGTTCTTGAGCTGATGCGGTGCGTTCTACTTAGTCTCTACTGGGTTTTCCCCCTTCTCTCTCTCCTTTTTCTCTTTGTGGAGGCTATCTCTATTTATAGAGGCCTTGGGCCTCTCCCCGAATAATTGAGCGGAAAGGGCGCCAACAATTGGCCATTTTGAAGGGGAAGATCTAGTACAAGTTATCCTGACCAAAGGTGGTCTTCGGCTGCCAAAAGCACTGGTGATGACGCCGTCTTGGGCTCCACGGTGACCTCCGTCCGGCCGTCCGGCTGGTCTTGGTCTCGTTGCACCGGAATGGTAACCTTTGCCTGATACCTTGGCCTGTGCTTGCTCCCTTTGCACCAAAGAGGAAACAAGGACACTGCGCAGGCCGGCGCCAGCCTGGCGCCCGCCTGACCTTGATCGCCATGGCTTGCGTCATGGGATCCTCGCGAGGTACCCTTGCATTGATCTCTCCGCCTCCTCGCGAGCCTGCCTGATGAGGCCGCTCTTGAGGAAGCTTCCTGTCGTCCGCCCCGCGAGGCTTGGCCCCTCGCGAGGGTCTTGAGCTTGGGCTGATGAAGATGGGCCGCGCTGGGCCCCCTCCTGAGCCACGCCGCAGGCCGCAGGCAGGCAAGTCTGGGGACCCCCGTTCCCAGAACGCCGACATATTGCAATCCTTCATGTCCTATTATTCTTGGTAGACCTTTCCTTAGAATGATTGGTGCAATTATTGATATGAAGGAAGGGAATATTAGATTCCAATTTCCGTTAAAGAAAGGCATGGAACACTTCCCTAGAAAGAAAATTAAATTACCTTATGAATCTATTATGAGAGCCGCTTATGTATTGCCAACCAAAGATGGCAACACCTATATCTATCCTTGTTTTTTATGCCTAGCTAGGGGCGTTAAACGATAGCGCTTGTTGAGAGGCAACCCAATTTTATTTTTATTCCTTGATTTTTTTCTCCTGTTTAGTAATAAAAAATTTATCTAGACTATGTTTTGGTTGTGTTTTTTGTCTTTAATTAATGTTTGTGCCATGTAGAACCGTTGGGAAGACTTGGGGAAAGTCTTGTTAATCTTGCTGTAAAAAACAGAAACTTTAGCGCTCATGAGAACTGCTTCCATTTTTATTTGGAAAGTGATATTTAGTTAATTCTTTTTGAAGATGATTAATATATAAATTCCTCACGTCCGGCAATTTATTTTAGAATTTTTGGGGTTCCAGATCTTGCGTTAGCTACAGATTACTACAGATTGTTCTGTTTTTGACAGATTCTGTTTTTCGTGTGTTGTTTGCTTATTTTGATGAATCTATGGCTAGTAAAATAGTTTATAAACCATAGAGAAGTTAGAATAAAGTAGGTTTAACACCAATATAAATAAAGAATGAGTTAATTACAATACCTTGAAGTGGTGTTTTGTTTTCTTTCGCTAACGGAGCTCACGAGATTTTCTACTTTAAGTTTTGTGTTGTGAAGTTTTCAAGTTTTGGGTAAAGATTTGATGGATTATGGAACAAGGAGCGGCAAGAGCCTAAGCTTGCGGATGCCCATGGTACCCCCAAGATAATATAAGGACACCTAAAAGCCAAAGGTTGGGGATGCCCCGGAAGGCATCCCCTCTTTCTTCTACTTCTATCGGTAACTTTACTTGGAGCTATATTTGTATTTACCACATGATATGTGTTTTGCTTGGAGAGTCTTGTATTATTTGAGTCTTTATTTGTTAGTTTTCCACAATCATCCTTGCTGCACACACCTTTTTGAGAGAGACACACATGATTCAGAAATTATTAGAATACTCTATGTGCTTCACTTATATCTTTTGAGTTATATAGTTTTTGCTCTAGTGCTTCACTTATATCTTTTAGAGCATGTCGGTGGATTTATTTTATAGAAACCAGTGTTCTCTCATGCTTCACTTATATTATTTTGAGAGTCCTACAAAACAGCATGGTAATTTGCTTTTATTATTTGAGGCATTCAAGATTAATAAATAAAATTTTCTTATGAGTGTGTTGAATACTATGAGTAGTTTGAAACTTGATAATTGTTTTGAGATATGGAGATGGTGATATTAGAGTTGTGCTAGTTGAGTAGTTGTGAATTTGAGAAATGCTTGTGTTGAAGTTTGTGATTCCCATAGCATGCACGTATGGTGAACCGTTATGTTAAGAAGTCGGAGTATGATGTATTTATTGATTGTCCTCCTTATGAGTGGCGGTCGGGGATGAGCGATGGTCTTTTTCTACCAATCTATCCCCCTAGGAGCATGCACGTAGTACTTTGCTTCAATAACTAATAGATTTTTGCAATAAGTATGTGAGTTCTTTATGACTAATGTTGAGTCCATGGATTATACGCACTCTCACCCTCCCACCATTGCTAGCCTCTCTAATACCGCGCACCTTTCGCCGGTATCATACACCCACCATATACCTTCCTCAAAACAACCACCATACCTACCTATCATGGCATTTCCATAACCATTCTGAGATATATTGCCATGCAACTTTCCACCGTTCCGTTTATCATGACACGCTCCATCATTGTCATATTGCTTTGCATGATCATGTAGTTGACATTTTAGTTGTGGCAAAGCCACCATTCATAATTCTTTCATATAAGTCACTCATGCATCATTGCTATCCCGGTACACCGCCGGAGGCATTCATATAGAGTCATACTTCGTTCTAGTATCAAGTTGTAATCATTGAGTTGTAAATAAATAGAAGTGTGATGATCATCATTCATAGAGTATTGTCCCAAAAAAAAGGCCAAAGAAAAAAAAGAAGCCCCCCCCCCAAAAGGGGCAATACTACTATCCTTTTTCCACACTTGTGCTTCAAAGTAGCACCATGATCTTCATAATAGAGAGTCTCCTATTTTGACACTTTCATATACTAGTGGGAATTTTTCATTATAGAACTTGGCTTGTATATTCCAACGATGGGCTTCCTCAAAATGCCCTAGGTCTTCGTGAGCAAGCAAATTGGATGCACACCCACTTAGTTTTTTTGTTGAGCTTTCATATATTTATAGCTCTATTGCATCCGTTGCATGGCAATCCCTACTCACTCACATTGATATATATTGATGGGCATCTCCATAGCCCGTTGATACACCTTGTTGATGTGAGACTATCTTCTGCCTTTTTGTCTCCTCCACAACCACCATTCTATTCCACCTATAGTGCTATGTCCATGGCTCATGCTCATGTATTGCATGAAAATTGAAAAGGTTTGAGAACATTAAAAGTATGAAACAATTGCTTGGCTTGTCATCGGGGTTGTGCATGATTTGAATACTTTGTGTGGTGAAGATGGAGCATAGCCAGACTATATGATTTTGTAGGGATAACTTTCTTTAGCCATGTTATTTTGAGAAGACATGATTGCTTTGTTAGTATGCTTGAAGTATTATTATTTTTATGTCAATATTAAACTTTTGTCTTGAATATTTCGGATCTGAATATTCATACCACAATTAAGAGAATTACATTGAAATTATGCCAAGTATCATTCCACATCAAAAATTCTATTTTTATCATTTACCTGCTCGAGGACGAGCAGGAATTAAGCTTGGGGATGCTTGATACGTCTCCAACATATCTATAAATTTTTTATTGTTCCATGCTATATTATATTCTGTTTTGGACATTATTGGGCTTTATTATACACTTTTATATTATTTTTGGGACAACCCTATTAACCGGAGGCCCAGCCCAGAATTGCTGTTTTTTGCCTATTTTAGGGTTTCGCAGAAAAAGAATATCAAACGGAGTCCAAACGGAATGAAACCTTCAGGAACCTGATTTTTGGAACGAACATGATCCAGAGGACTTGGACCCTACGTCAAGACATCAACCAGGAGGCCACCAGGTAGAGGGGCGCGCCTACCCCCTGGGCGCGCCCTCCACCCTCGTGGGCCCCTGTTGCTCCACCGACGTACTCCTTCCTCCTATATATACCTATGTACCCCCAAACTACCAGATACGGAGCCAAAACCCTAATTCCACCGTCGTAACTTCCTGTATCCACGAGATCCCATCTTGGGGCCTGTTCCGGAGCTCCGCCGGAGGGGGCATTGATCATGGAGGGCTTCTACATCAACACCATAGCCCTTCCGATGAAGTGTGAGTAGTTTACCTCAGACCTACGGGTCCATAGTTATTAGCTAGATGGCTTCTTCTCTCTTTTTGGATCTCAATACAAAGTTCTCCCCCTCTCTTGTGGAGATCTATTCGATGTAATCTTGTTTTGCAGTGTGTTTGTTGAGACCGATGAATTGTGAGTTTATGATCAAGTTTGTCTATGAACAATATTTGAATCTTCTCTGAATTCTTTTATGTATGATTGGTTATCTTTGCAAGTCTCTTCGAATTATTAGTTTGGTTTGGCCTACTAGATTGATCTTTCTTGCAATGGGAGAAGTGCTTAGCTTTGGGTTCAATCTTGTGGTGTCCTTTCCCAGTGACAGTAGGGGCAGCAAGGCACGTATTGTATTGTTGCCATCGAGGATAACAAGATGGGGTTTATTTCATATTGCATGAGTTTATCACTCTACATCATGTCATCTTGCTTAAAGCGTTACTATGTTCTCTTGAACTTAATACTCTAGATGCATGCTGGATAGCGGTCGATGTGTGGAGTAATAGTAGTAGATGCAGGCAGGAGTCGGTCTACTTGTTTCAGATGTGATGCCTATATACATGATCATACCTAGATATTCTCATAACTATGCTCAATTATGTCAATTTCTCAACAGTAATTTGTTTACCCGCCGTGAATACTTATGCTCTCGAGAGAATCCACTAGTGAAACCTATGCCCCCCGGGTCTATCTTCCATCATATTAATCTTCCAATACTTAGTTATTTCCTTTGCCTTTTATTTTACTTTGCATCTTTATCATAAAAATACCAAAAATAGTATCTTATCATATCTATCAGATCTCACTCTCGTAAGTGACCGTGTAGGGATTGACAACCCCTTATCGCGTTGGTTGCGAGGATGTATTTGTTTGTGTAGGTACGAGGGACTCATGCGTGGCCTCCTACTGGATTGATACCTTGGTTCTCAATAACTGAGGGAAATACTTAAGCTACTCTACTGCATCACCCTTTCCTCTTCAAGGGAAAACCAACGCAAGTGCTCAAGAGGTAGCACCTACACAAACAAATAAGAACCTCGTAACCAACGCGATAAAGGGGTTGTCAATCCCTTAACGGTCACTTACGAGAGTGAGATCTGATAGAGATAATAACAATAAGATTGAAAGTAAAGATTGCAAAGTAAAATAGATTGGAAACTTATTTGATAGAAAATAGACCCAGGGGCCATAGGTTTCACTAGTGGCTTCTCTCAAGATAGCATAAGTATTACGGTGGGTGAACAAATTACTGTCGAGCAATTGATAGAAAAGCGAATAATTAAGATTTCAGAGAAGAATCAAATATTGTTCATAGATAGACTTGATCATAAACCCACAATTCATCGGATCTCGACAAACACACCGCAAAAAGAGTTACATCGAATAGATCTCCAAGAAGATCGAGGAGAACTTTGTATTGAGATTCAAAGAGAGAGAAGAAGCCATCTAGCTAATAACAATGGACCCGAAGGTCTGAAGTAACTACTCACAGATCATCGGAGGGGCGATGGAGTTCATGTAGAGGCCCTCCGTGATCGATGCCCTGTCCGGCGGAGCTCTGGAAAAGGCCCCAAGATGGGATCTCTTGGGTATAGAAGGTTGCAGCGGTGGAAATAGGGTTTTGTGGTGCTCCTGGATGTTTTCGGGGTATGTGAACATATATAGGAGGAAGAAGTAGGTCGGTTGAGCCACGAGGGGGGAGGGCGCGCCTGGGGGGGTAGACGCGCCCCCTGCCTCGTGGACACCTCGTTCATTTCTTGACGTCCACTCCAAGTCCTCTGGATCATGTTTGTTCCAAAAATCACACTCCCGAAGGTTCCATTACGTTTGGACTCCGTTTGATATTCCGCACAACAACATACGTTGTTCCCTTTGTCATCGGTATGTTACTTGCCCGAGATTCAATCGTCAGTATCTCAATACCTAGTTCAATCTCGTTACCGGAAGTCTCTTTACTCGTTCTGTAATGCATCATCCTGCAACTAACTCATTAATCACATTGCTTGCAAGGCTTATAGTGATGTGCATTACCGAGAGGGCCCAGAGATACATCTCCGATACTCAGAGTGAAAAATCCTAATCTCGATCTATGCCAACTCAACAAACACCATTGGAGACACTATAGAGCATCCTTATAGTCACCCGGTTACGTTGTGACGTTTGATAGCACACTAAGTGTTCCTCGGTATTCGGGAGTTGCATGATCTCATAGTCATAGGAACATGTATAAGTTATGGAGGAAGACATAGCAACAAACTAAACAATCATCGTGCTAAGCTAACGGATGGGTCAAGTCAATCACATCATTCTCTAATGATGTGATCCCGTTAATCAAATGAAAACTCATGTCTATGGTCAGGAAACATAACCATCATTGATTCAACGAGCTAGTCAAGTAGAGACATACTAGTGACACTCTGTTTGTCTATGTATTCACACATGTACTAATTTTCCGGTTAATACAATTCTAGCATGAATAATAAACATTTATCATGATATAAGGAAATATAAATAACAACTTTATTATTGCCTCTAGGGCATATTTCCTTCAGCATGGAAAACAAAAAAAATCTACGCACACACAAGATCTATCCATAGAGATGTATAGATACGAGAGAGGGAGAGCATCTACATACCCTTGTAGATCGCTAAGAGGAAGCATTTGTCAACGCGGTTGATGTATTCGTACACCTTTGCGATCCGCCCCAATCAAGTACCGAACGTACGGCACCTCCGCGTTCAACACACGTTCAGCTCGATGACGTCCTCGCCTTCTCGATCCAGCAAGAGAGGTGAAGTAGTAGATGAGTTCCGGCAGCACGACGGCGTGGTGATGGTGGTGAAACTATTTTTGCAAGGCTTCTCCAAGCACAACAGATTTAGGACGGAGGACAAACTAGAAAGAGTGGAGGCACCAACACATGGCTTAGTGAATCGTGGTGTCCCCCAGGGGCTAGCCCTGCTCCTCTATTTATATGTTGAGCCATGGGGTCATTTCCTAGAGAAAGAGCCTCCTCAAAATCGGTTTGGAATGTAAGGAAGAGTCCTTCTCAGTTTCTAGCAGCAGACGCCACGGTCCTCAGCGTATGGCCTAGACGCCAGGGTCCCTGGCGTTTGGTCCCTGACCTCCGCAAAATTTCCTTTTGCACCGACCTAAAGCCCCGTGGGCCTTACCACTTGGCCTAACCATATCATCCTATATATCAATCTTTACCTCCGAACCATTCCGGAGCTCCTCGTCATGTATGTGATCTCATCCAGGAGTCCGAACAACATTCGGTCACCAACATACATAACTCATATAATACTATATCGGCAACTAACGTTAAGCGTGCGGGCCCTATGGGTTCGAGAATGATGTAGACATGACCGAGATGCTTCTCCGGTCAATAACCAATAGCGGGACCTGGATGCCCATATTGGTTTCTACATATTATACGAAGATCTTTATCGCTCGAACCTTTATGACAACATAGATAGTTCCCTTTGTCCGTCGGTATGTTACTTGCTGGAGATTCGATCATCGGTATCTTCATACCTAGTTCAATCTCATTACCGTTAAGTCTCTTTAATCATTCCGTAATACATCATCTTGTAACTAACTCCTTAGTCACTTTGCTTGAAAGATTCTTGTGATGTTGTATTACGGAGAGGGCCCAAAGATACCTCTCCATCATACGGAGTGACGAATCCCAATCTCGATTCACGCCAACTCAATGGACACCTTCGGAGACACCTGTAGAGCATCTTTATGATCACCTAGTTATCGTGTGATGTTTGGTGGCACACAAGGTATTCCTCCGGTATGCGGGAGTTGCATGATCTCATGGTCGAAGGAATATGTATTTGACATTTAAGAAAGAAACAGCAATAAATTGAACGGTCATATGCTAAGCTAACGGATGGGTCTTGTCCATCACATCATTCTCCTAATGATGTGATCCCGTTATCAAATGACAACTCATGTCTATGGTCAGGAAGTCTTAACCATCTTTTGATCAATGAGCGAGTCTAGCAGAGGCATACTAGGGACTTGGTAATTGCTTATGTATTCACACATGTATTTAAGTTTCCAATCAATACAATTATAGCATGAATAATAAACTTTATCATGCTTAAGGAAATATAATAATAACCACTTTATTATTACCTCTAGGGCATATTTCCAACAACTGTTCGTCGCATGCCACTATTATACATAACCTTATCCACCGCGCCCCCACCCATAGCCAGTCAGATCCATTCGGACACACATATCTTTCTCCCCTCTGCCTCTCTCGCTTCGCCGCCATCGCTAGCGTCGTGGCGTCGTCCATCGCCACTGGTGAGGTCACGGTACGCTGCCTCGAACGCTGTCACAGACCCAATTTTCCCTGTCCCCCGCGCCGTCCGTTGCTGCCTCGAAGTTCGTCGGCCTCACTGTGCAACGCTACCTCGAACTACTTCCCCGTCATCGTCGCGTGTGCCTTCCTCCACATCCAAAGTCTTCTGCATTTCTATCGAACTTGCCATCCGCCAACTCCTCCGCCATCATCCAGCTCGCCGCTCGACTCCGGCCCAGTAAGCACACCTCCCTTTTCTCTGTACATGCCCGGTTTTAGTTGTTCTCGTCAAGGTTGTCAGAATCGCAATTTTGAATTGGATCGGAGCTCCGATGGTAGGATCACAAATAGTAGAATCTTCACTATTAGGATCGTAGAAACATAGATTCTATGAACTAAAATCGTAGAAACGTAGATTCTATGAACTAAAATCGTAGAATCACAGGGGTTAGTTTGGATCGTAAAGTCGTAGAATCGTATATCAGAATCGGGATTCTAAAAACCTTGGTTCTCGTTATTGCACTTGTACACCTGCAACATTTTTCTAGTGTAGTTATATGATGTACCCTTGAATCTTCATAAGTAGATGTCTTAAATTTGAGTGCTTGTGCTAGAGTACTATGTAGTACATTTTGATCAACATATAGTATAACATTTTCTTCATCATTTAGGGATTCATAATGAGTGCCACTGTTTTCATGAAACATGGATTAAGTTCCGTTTCATTTAATTTTTGGTCCTTAGTATGTCTAATTTGTATCATAGGTCATGCCGATTTTCTCTATAAATTTATTACTTTTTTATGAACAAGCTACTTAATTGTATTTTCCTTCGGGTGGACAATACTCACTCTTAATCCACAAAGTGAGATGGGAGTTATTCTGTGCCGGAGGACACCGACTATTGTCATAGGGGTTCGTCCTTCTTCTTCTCTTCCTCTTATAATTTGGTATGGTAGGAGGAGAAGACGAAGGATGACCATCACCAACAGTCGTAAATAAAGTGAGTGAGTGTACACCATATATACAACCACTAGAGAGATGAACCGATTATTCTCATAGGGGGTCGTTACTCTCCCTCTTCTTCCTCTATGACCATGGTAAACCAGGAGGAGAGGGGGAAGAATGACCATCACCGTCGGTCGAAGGACCCAACATAAGAGCGATAAATGTCTACCCGAATGACAAATATGAAGTGTTGTCATAAGAGTTTATCTTTTTATTGTCATAAATCTACTTCCATAAAAAAGTTTTTTATCTAAATGTCAACTTATTTAATGTGATTTAGATGGAGAAGCCGAGACACCTCGTTAGGACTCCTACACCCGTAGATGGAACTCCCACTGTAGTAGACATCGTCACGAGGGTGGCTCAATACACGTAGATCATGCTCGCCTATGTCGAGAGTGCTCGAGCAGCCACCGAGAGCGCTCAGGCATACATCGAGAGTGTTGCGGCATATGCCGAAAGCGGGAGAACAACCGCTGAGAGCACTGGAGCAACCCTTGAGAGTGCTCGAGCAGCCGCCGAGAGTGCGCGAGTAACTCTCGAGGCTGCAAGGAGCACCCAAGCCGAGATCACGAAGATGATGGAAGGTGAGGAGAGCTCATAATGGAGCTGAACGTTTACTTCTTAATAACTAGTGCACTGCCTTCATGTGATCTATATAATCGATGCGTGCGAACTTAATTTCTAAGTTGTTATGATGGACCTAAACTTTTGCTTCCGAACTACTAGTGAAGTGCAACATGGTCATTTGTATTGTCTATGATGCTATGAAGATTATTATATGACTTTGCTCTGTGATTGGATAACTTTGGGGTTGGGGCGTTGGTCGGTCGCTGATGTCTACTACACAACCTTCTTCTTGTAGACGTTGTTGGGCCTCCAAGTGCAGAGGTTTGTAGGACAGTAGCAAATTTCCCTCAAGTGGATGACCTAAGGTTTATCAATCCATGGGAGGCGTAGGATGAAGATGGTCTCTCTAAAGCAACCCTGCAACCAAATAACAAAGAGTCTTTTGTGTCCCCAACACACCTAATACAATGGTAAATTGTATAGGTGCACTAGTTCGGCGAAGAGATGGTGATACAAGTGCAATATGGATAGTAGATAATGATTTTTGTAATATGAAAATATAAAAACAGCAAGGTAGCAAGCGATAAAACTGAGCACAAACGATATTGCAATGCGTTGAAACAAGGCCTAGGGTTATAAATTTCACTAGTGCAAGTTCCCTCAACAATAATAACATAATTGGATCATATAACTATCCCTCAACATGCAACAAAGAGTCACTCCAAAGTCACTAATAGCGGAGAACAAACGAAGAGATTATGGTAGGGTATGAAACCCTGATCAATCTGTTCAAGAGTCCGTAGTAAAATAACACGAAGCTATTCTTTTCATTCAATCTATCATAGAGTTCGTACTAGAATAACACCTTAAGACACAAATCAACCAAAATCGTAATGTCACCTAGATACTCCTATGTCACCTCAAGTATCCGTGGGTATGATTATATGATATGTCTCCGTCGTATCTATAATTTTTGATTGCTCCATGCCAATATTCTACAACTTTCATATACTTTTGGCAACTTTTTATACTATTTTTGGGACTAACATATTGATCCAGTGCCCAGTGCCAGTCCCTGTTTGTTGCATGTTTTTTGTTTCGCAGAATATCCATATCAAACGGAGTCCAAACGGAATAAAAACTGACGGAGTTTTTTTGGAATATATATGATTTTTGGGAAGAAGAATCCACGCGAGACGATGCTCGAGGGGCCCACGAGGTAGGGGGCGCGCCCTGGGGTGGCAGGCGCACCCCTGACCCTCGTGGCCACCTCGTAATGCGGTTGGAGCCCTTCTTTCGCCACAAGAAAGCTAATATCCGGATAGAGATCGTGTCAAAATTTCAGCCCAATCGGAGTTACGGATCTCCGGGGATTTAAGAAACGGTGAAAGGGAAGAATCTGAGAACGCAGAAACAGAGAGAGATAGAGAGACAGATCCAATCTCGGAGGGGCTCTTGCCCCTCCCGTGCCATGGAGGCCATGGACCAGAGGGGAAACCCTTCTCCCATCTAGGGAGGAGGTCAAGGAAGAAGAAG
This sequence comes from Triticum urartu, assembly GCF_056163025.1. Classification (NCBI taxonomy): domain Eukaryota; kingdom Viridiplantae; phylum Streptophyta; class Magnoliopsida; order Poales; family Poaceae; genus Triticum; species Triticum urartu. Next base: position 119,423,058 of record NC_141875.1, on the reverse strand, counting down.
AATGAGGGGGGCTCTCTCCCCCTCGCTTCCGGTGGCGCCAGAACGCCGCCGGGGGCCATCATCATCACCGCGATCTACACCAACACCTCTGCCATCTTCACCAACATCTCCATCACCTTCCCCCCTCTATCTACAGCGGTCCACTCTCCCGCAACCCTCTGTACCCTCTACTTGAACATGGTGCTTTATGCTTCATATTATTATCCAATGATGTGTTGCCATCCTATGATGTCTGAGTAGATTTTCGTTGTCCTATCGATGGTTGATGAATTGCTATGATTGATTTAATTTGCTTGTGGTTATGTTGCTGTCCTTTGGTGCCCATCATATGATTGCGCGCGTGGATCACACCCTAGGGTTAGTTGTATGTTGATAGGACTATGTATTGGAGAGCAAGAGTGACAAAAGCTTCAACCTAGCATAGAAATTGATGCATACGGGATTGAAGGGGGACCAATATATCTTAATGCTATGGTTGGGTTTTACCTTAATGAACATTAGTAGTTGCGGATGCTTGCTAATAGTTCCAATCTTAAGTGCATGGAATTCCAAGTCAGGGATGACATGCTAGCAGTGGCCTCTCCCACATAATACTTGCTATCGGTCTAGTAAACTAGTCAATTGCTTAGGGGAAATTTCGCAACTCCTACCACCACTTTTCCACACTCGCTATATTTACTTTATTGCTTCTTTACTTACAACAGCCCCTACCTTTTATTTACTTGCTCTTTATTATCTTGCAAACCTATCCAACAACACCTACAAAGTACTTCTAGTTTCATACTTGTTATAGGTAAAGCGAACATCAAGCGTGCGTAGAGTTGTATCGGTGGTCGATAGAACTTGAGGGAATATTTGTTCTACCTTTAGCTCCTCGTTGGGTTCGACACTCTTACTTATCGAAAACTATTGCGATCCCCTATACTTGTGGGTTATCAAGACCTTTTTCTGGTGCCGTTGCCGGGGAGCAATAGCGTGGGGTGAATATTCTCGTGTGTGCTTCTTTGCTTTTATTTGCTGTTCTTAGTTGTTTTCTATCTTTAGCTATGGGTAGGAAATGCAAAATACCAAAAAAATTAGTTGTACCTACTGAACCAATGGTTGAAGAACCACTGAAAATCTATCACACTGCTGAAGCTTATTACTTGGATCATCTTCGATCCCTATGTGCTCGTGCTGAAACCCCAACTAGCTTAGTTGAGGGCAAATCTTTAGATGAGCATGCTTGTTTTGTGCGCCACAGAATATCTGAAAAAGGGAAAACTTTACTGGATCAAATTCATCGTTTGCAATGCTATGCTAGGAATTTATGTGAAATATATGATTATACTTGTTGTTCTGAAGACCCTAAGAAACACCTCCCCTACCAATGTTTGTTTAGTGATAATGGAATCGTATCCTCTTATGCTAAGGGTGTTTATAGTTACTATGATGTTCAACAAATTGAAGAATCTGTTGCTTTTAAGGGTGCTTACGAAATTGCTTCTTTGATTGAAAAGTATGATGCTACTCTTTACAAATCTGAAAATTTTGCCATACTTAAATATTGCTGTGATAATTATGCTTCTAATGCCTATGTTGAACAATATATTGAGTACTACTCCGCTGTCCAAGAAGAGACTAATATTTTGCAGGAGTCTATGGAAGAAGAAATAGATGAAACTGTGAGCTCATTGGATGAAAAAGATGATGAGGAGAGCGAAGAACAAAAGGAGGAAGAGCAGATTAGCTACCCGTGCCCACCTTCTAATGAGAGTAACTCTTCAACTCATACATTGTTTAATTTCCCTTCGTGCTTACCGGAGGATGATTGCTATGATGCTTGTTATGATCCCATTGATTCTCTTGAAATATCCCTTTTTGATGATGCTTGCTATATATGCTTGTGGCCAAGATGCCAATATGAATTATGCTTATGGAGATGAACTTGCTATAGTTCCTTATGTTAAACATGAAATTGTTGCTATTGCACCCACACATGATAGTCCTATTATCTTTTTGAATTCTCCAAACTACACTATATCGGAGAAGTTTGCACTTATTAAGGATTATATTGATGGGTTGCCTTTTACCGTTGCACATGATGATTTTGATGAATATAATATGCATGTGATTGATGCTCCTACTTGCAATTATTATGAGAGAGGAACTATATCTCCACCTCTCTATGCTTCCAATACGATAAAATTGCAAGAAACTGTTTATACTATGCATTGGCCTTTACTATGTGTGCATGAATTGTTCTTTTATGACATGCCGATGCATAGGAAGAGAGTTAGACTTCGTCATTACATGATATATGTTACCTTGTTCTCACCACTAAATTACAAATCATTGTTAATTAAAATTGGCTTTGATATACCTTGGGATCCGGGTGGATCCATTACTTGAGCACTATATGCCTAGCTTAATGGCTTTAAAGAAAGCGCTGCCAGGGAGACAACCTGGAGGTTTTAGAGAGTCATTTATTTCTGTTGAGTTATTTCATATAGTTTAAAACCAACAAAAATAAAGAGGGGAACCCAAAACTTTTTCAAAAAAGAACGCGAAAGTGAGAAAGACAAGCATTGTTGAAGTGGGAGAGCTCCTTGAACTTTGTTCATGCCCACGGCAACTTTGTGAATCTTGATTACAGAAACTTTTCAACAAAAATAAGTATCCCCTTGTACAATTCCATTGTATTATAAAGATAATGTGCCAAGGTTTGCCTTTAGGATGTTTACATTTGCTTGATGGTTTGTACGGTGCAGGACAGAAACTTTAGCTGTAGTGCGTGATTTTACATTTTAAGCTGGAATGTAAAATGGTTCTGATTCTTTTTGCACTGTCTTCATATAAAAATTGTTTATTTTTCATAATTTTGGTAGAATTTTTCAAGTATCAGAAGTATGGTGAATGTTCAGATTGCTACAGACTGTTCTGTTTTAGACAGATTCTGTTTTTGATGCATAGTTTGCTTGTTTTGATGAAACTATCAATTTATATCAGTGGATTAAGCCATGAAAACATTATATTACAGTAAACACAATGCAAAAAAAATATGAATTGGTTTGCAACAGTACTTAGAGTAGTGATTTGCTTTATTATACTAACGGATCTTACCGAGTTTTCTGTTGAAGTTTTGTGTGGATGAAGTGTTCGATGATTGAGAAGGTCTCGATGTGAGAAGAAGGAAGAGAGGAAAGAGCTCAACCTTGGGGATGCCCGAGGCACCCCGAGTAAATATTCAAGGAGACTCAAGCGTCTAAGCTTGGGGATGCTGGGGAGGCATCCCCTCTTTCTTCAACAAATATCGGTATGTTTTCGGATTCATTTCGTTCATGCGATATGTGCAAGTCTTGGAGCGTATTTTGCATTTAGGTTTTTATTTTTCTTTTTATGCACCATGCTGGTATGAGATAGTCCTTGGTTGATTTATAGAATGCTCTTTGCACTTCACTTATATCTTTTGAGTATGGCTTTATAGAATGCTTCATGTGCTTCACTTATATCATTTGAAGTTTGGATTGTCTGTTTCTCTTTACATAGACAACCGCCATTTATAGAATGCTCTTTTGCTTAACTTATACTTGTTAGAGCGTGGGTATATCTTTTGTAGAAAGAATTAAACTCTCTTGCTTCACTTATATCTATTTAGAGAGATGACAAGAATTGGTTATTCACATGGTTAGTCATAAAACCCTACATAAAACTTGTAGATCACTGAATATGATATGTTTGATTCCTAGCAATAGTTTTGTGATATAAAGATGGTGATATTAGAGCCATGCTAGTGGGTAGTTGTGGATTGTAGAAATACTTGTGTTGAAGTTTGTGATTCCCGTAGCATGCAGGTATGGTGAACCGTTATGTGATGAAGTCAGAGCATGATTTATTTATTGATTGTCTTCCTTATGAGTGGCGGTCGGGGACGAGCGATGGTCTTTTCCTACCAATCTATCCCCCTAGGAGCATACGCGTAGTACTTTGTTTCGATAACTAATAGATTTTTGCAATAAGTATGTGAGTTCTTTATGACTAATGTTGAGTCCATGGATTATACGCACTCTCACCCTTCCACCATTGCTAGCCTCTCTAGTACCGGGAAACTTTCGTCGGTACCATAAACCCACCATATACCTTCCTCCAAACAGCCACCATACCTACCTATCATGGCATTTCCATAGCCATTCCGAGATATATTGCCATGCAACTTTCATCATCATATACATGACTTGAGCATTCATTGTCATATTGCTTTGCATGATCGTAAGATAGCTAGCATGATGTTTTCATGGCTTGTCTGTTTTTTGATGTCATTGCTACGCTAGATCATTGCACATCCTGGTACACCGCTGGAGGCATTCATATAGAGTCATATCTTTGTTCTAGATATCAAGTTGTAATATCGAGTTGTAAGTAAATAAAAGTGTGATGATCATCATTATTAGAGCATTGCCCCAGTGAGAAAAGGATGATGGAGACTATGATTCCCCCACAAGTCGGGATGAGACTCCGGACGAAAAAATAAAAAAATAAAAAAAATAAAAAAGGCCAAAAAAAGAGAAGGCCCAAGAAAACAAAAAAAGGGGAAAGAAAACAAAAAAATAAGAGAAAAAGAGAGAAGGGGCAATGCTACTATCCTTTTTCCACACTTGTGCTTCAAAGTAGCACCATCTTCTTCATATAGAGAGTCTCTTCAGTTATCACTTTCATATACTAGTGGGAATTTTCATTATAGAACTTGGCTTGTATATTCCGATGATGGGCTTCCTCAAATGCCCGAGGTCTTCATGAGCAAGCAAGTTGGATGCACACCCACTTAGTTTTAGTTAGAGCTTTCATACACTTATAGCTCTAGTGCATCCGTTGCATGGCAATCCCTACTCACTCACATTGATATCTATTGATGGGCATCTCCATAGCCCGTTGATACGCCTAGTTGATGTGAGACTATCTTCTCCTTTTTTGTCTCCTCCACCATCATATTCTATTCCACCTATAGTGCTATGTCCATGGCTCACGCTCATGTATTGCGTGAAATTTGAAAAGGTTTGAGAATGTCAAAAGTATGAAACAATTGCTTGGCTTGTCATCGGGGTTGTGCATGATGTGAATATTTTGTGTGGTGAAGATGGAGCATAACCAGACTATATGATTTTGTAGGGATAACTTTCTTTGGCCATGTTATTTTGAAAGACATGATTGCTTTATTAGTAGGCTTGAAGTATTATTGTTTTTATGTCAAATGATAGACTGTTGCTTTGAATCACTCATATCTTAATATTCATGCCATGATTAGATTACATGATCAAGATTATGCTAGGTAGCATTCCACACCAAAAATTATTTTTTTATCATTTACCTACTTGAGGACGAGCAGGAATTAAGCTTAGGGATTCTGATACGTCTCCGTCGTATCTATAATTTTTGATTGCTCCATGCCAATATTCTACAACTTTCATATACTTTTGGCAACTTTTTATACTATTTTTGGGACTAACATATTGATCCAGTGCCCAGTGCCAGTTCCTGTTTGTTGCATGTTTTTTGTTTCGCAGAATATCCATACCAAACGGAATCCAAACGGGATAAAAACGGACGGAGCTTATTTTTGGAATATTTGGAAAATTCTGGAAGAAAAATCCACGCGAGACAGTGCCCGAGGTGTTCACGAGGTAGGGGGGCACGCCCGACCCCCCTGGGCGCGCCCCCTACCCTCGTGAGCCACCCGTAAGGCGGTTGACGCTCTTCTTTTGCCGCAAGAAAGCTAATTTTCGGAAGACGGACGTGGGCGGTAATGTTACCGTCTATGAAGCTCGACTTGTGGGAAAGAGTCTTTTCACAAGTTCAAGGAGTTGACTACGATGAGAATTTCTCACCCGTAGCGATGCTTAAGTCCGTCGGAATCATGTTAGCATTAGCTGTATTTTTCGATTATGAAATCTTACAGATGGATGTCAAAAACAAGTTTTCTTACCAGTTTTCATAAGAAAAGTTGTATGTGATACAATAAAAGGTTTTGTCGATCCTAAGGATGCTAAAAGGTATGCTGGCTCCAGCAATCCTTCTATGGACTAGAGCAAGCATCTCAGAATCGGAATATATGTTTTGATGGAGTGATCAAAGCTTTTAGGTTTATACAATGTTTGCTAGAAACTTGTATTTACAAGAAAGTGGGTGGGAGCACTGCAACATTTCTGATAAGTATATGTGGATGACATATTGTTGATTCAAAATGAGGTAGAATTTCTGGAAAGCATAAACGGTTGTTTGAAGGGTGTTTTTCAAAGGAAGACCTGGATAAAGCTACTTACATATTGGGCATCAAGATCTATAGAGATAGATCAAGAGCCTGATGACACTTTCAAAGAACGCACACCTTGACATGTTTTTGAAGGAGTTCAAAATAGATCAGTCAAAGAAGGGGTTCTTGCCTGAGTTGTAAGGTGTGAAGCTGAGTAAGACTCAAAGCTTGACCACGGCAGAAGAAAGAGGAAGGATGAAGGTCGTCCCCTATGCTTTTGTCATAGGCTCTATACGGTATGCCATGCTGAGTACCGCACCTGATGTGTGCCTTGCCACATGTCTGGCAAGAGGGTACAAAGGTGATCTAGGAGTGGATCACCAAATAGGGGTCAAAATTATCCTTAGAGGAATAAGGAAATCTTTCTTGGTTATGGAGGTGATAAAGAGTTCGACATAAAGAGTTACGTCGATGCAAGCTTAACACCTATCCAGATAGCTCTGAGTAGAGATACCGGATACGTATAATGAAGCAATAATTTGGAATAGCTCCAAGTGGAACATGGTAGCAGCATCTACGATATAAAGTTTTGCGAAATACATAGGGATCTGAATATGGCAAGACCCGCTGACTACAACCTCTCTCACAAGCATAACATGATCAAACCCAGAACTCTTTGAGTGTTTATGACATAGTGATGTGAACTAGATCATTGAGTCTAGTAGACTCTTGGATGTTGGTCACATGGCGATGTGACCTGTGAGTGTTAATCACAGGCGATGTGAACTAGATTATTGACTCTAGTGCAAGTGGGAGACTGTTGGAAATATGCCCTATAGGCAATAATAAATTGGTTATTATTATATTTCCTTGTTCACGATAATCGTTTATTATCCATGCTAGAATTGTATTGATAGGAAACTCAGATACATGTGTGGATACATAGACAACACCATGTCCCTAGTAAGCCTCTAGTTGACTAGCTCGTTGATCAATAGATGGTTACGGTTTCCTGACCATGGGCATTGGATGTCGTTGATAACGGGATCACATCATTAGGAGAATGATGTGATGGACAAGACCCAATCCTAAGCCTAGCACAAGATCGTGTAGTTCGTATGCTAAAGCTTTTCTAATGTCAAGTATCATTTCCTTAGACCATGAGATTGTGCAACTCCCGGATACCGTAGGAGTGCTTTGGGTGTGCCAAACGTCACAACGTAACTAGGTGGCTATAAAAGCACACTACAGGTATCTCCGAAAGTGTCTGTTGGGTTGGCACGAATCGAGACTGGGATTTGTCACTCCGTGTAAACAGAGAGGTATCTCTGGGCCCACTCGGTAGGACATCATCATAATGTGCACAATGTGATCAAGGAGTTGATCACGGGATGATGTGTTACAGAACGAGTAAAGAGACTTGCCGGTAACAAGATTGAACAAGGTATTGGGATACCGACGATCGAATCTCGGGCAAGTATCGTACCGCTAGACAAAGGGAATTGTATAAGGGATTGATTAAATCCTTGACATCGTGGTTCATCCGATGAGATCATCATGGAGCATGTGGGAGCCAAGATGGGTATCCATATCCCGCTGTTGGTTATTGACCGGAGAGTTTTCTCGGCCATGTCTGCATGACTCCCGAACCCGTAGGGTCTACACACTTAAGGGTCGATGACGCTAGGGTTATAGGGGAAGTATGTACGCGGTTACCGAATGTTGTTCGGAGTCCCGGATGAGATCCCGGACGTCACGAGGAGTTCCGGAATGGTCCGGAGGTAAAGATTAATATATATAGGAAGTATGTTTTTGGCCACCGGAAGTGTTCCGGGCATCACTGGTAGTGTACCGGGACCACCGGAGGGGTCCGGGGGTCCACCAGGTGGGGCCACCAGCCCCGGAGGCCTACATGGGCCAATAGTGGGAAGGGACCAGCCCCTAGGTGGGCTGGGGCGCCTCCCACCAAGGCCCAAGGCACCTCCAAGAGGGGAGGGGGCAAACCCTAGGGTAGATGGGCCCTAAGGCCCACCTCAGGTGCGCCTCCCCCTCTCCCCCTTGTGGCCGCCACCCTAGATGGGTTCTAGGGCTGCCGCCACCCCTAGGGAGGAAACCCTAGGTGGGGGCGCAGCCCTCCCTCTCCCCCTATATGTAGTGGAGGCAGAGGGGCAGCCCAACACATGAAGTTCCTCCCCTGTTGGCGCAGCCCTACCCCTCTCCCTCCTCGTCTCTCATAGTGCTTGGCGAAGCCCTGCTGGAGTCCCGCGCTCCTCCACCACCACCACGCCATCGTGCTGCTGCTGGATGGAGTCTTCCCCAACCTCTCCTTCTCCCCTTGCTGGATCAAGGCGTAGGAGACGTCACCGGGCTGTACGTGTGTTGAACGCGGAGGTGCCGTCCGTTCGGCACTAGGATCATCGGTGATTTGGATCACGGCGAGTACGACTCCATCAACCCGTTCACTTGAACGCTTCCGCTTAGCGATCTACAAGGGTATGTAGATGCACTCTCCTTCCCCTCATTGCTAGATTACTCCATAGATTGATCTTGGTGATGCGTAGAAAATTTTCAATTTCTGCTACGATCCCCAACAGTGGTATCAGAGTCAGGTTTATGCGTAGTTTCTATGCTTGAGTAGAACACAAGTTGTTGTGGGCGTCGATTTTGTCAATTTACTTACCGTTAATAGTCTTATCTTGATTCGGCGGCATCGTGGGATGAAGCGGCCCGGACCGACCTTACACATACTCTTACGTGAGACTGGTTCCACCGACTGACATGCACTAGTTGCGTAAGGTGGCTAGCGGGTGTCTGTCTCTCCCACTTTAGTCGGATCGGATTCGATGAAAAGGGTCCTTATGAAGGGTAAATAGAAATTGGCATATCACGTTGTGGTTTTGGCGTAGGTAAGAAACGTTCTTGCTAGAAACCTATAGCAGCCACGTAAAAAAACTTGCAACAACAATTAGAGGACGTCTAACTTGTTTTTGCAGCATGTGCCATGTGATGTGATATGGCCAAAAGGATGTGATGAATGATATATGTGATGTATGAGATTGATCATGTTCTTGTAATAGGAATCACGACTTGCATGTCGATGAGTATGACAACCGGCAGGAGCCATAGGAGTTGTCTTAATTTATTTATGACCTGCGTGTCAACTTAAACGTCATGTAATTACTTTACTTTATTGCTAAAGCATTAGCCATAGTAGTAGAAGTAATAGATGACGAGACGACTTCGAGAAGACATGATGATGGAGATCATGATGATGGAGATCATGGTGTCATGCCGGTGACAACGATGATCATGGAGCCCCAAAGATGGAGATCATAAGGAGCAAACTGATATTGGCCATATCATGTCACTATTTGATTGCATGTGATGTTTATCATGTTTTACATCTTATTTTCTTAGAACGACGGTAGCTTAAATAATATGATCCCTCGCAATAATTTCAAGAATTGTGTTCCCCCTAACTGTGCACCGTTGCGAAGGTTCGTTGTTTCGAAGCACCACGTGATGATCGGGTGTGATAGATTCTAACGTTCGAATACAACGGGTGTAAGCCAGATTTACACACGCAATACACTTAGGTTGAATTGACGAGCCTAGCATGTACAGACATGGCCTCGGAACACGGAAGACCGAAAGGTTGAGCATGAGTCGTATAGAAGATACGATCAACATAGAGATGTTCACCGATGTTGACTAGTCCGTCTCACGTCATGATCGGACACGGCCTAGTTGACTCGGATCATGTTTCACTTAGATGACTAGAGGGATGTCTATCTGAGTGGGAGTTCATTAAATAATTTGATTAGATGAACTCAATTATCATGAACATAGTCTAAATTGTCTTCGCAAATATGTTGTAGATAAATAGCTCACGTTGTAGCTCCCTGTTTCAATACGTTCCTAGAGAAAGATTAAGTTGAAAGATATTGTAAGCAATGATGCGGACTGGGTCCGTAGTCCGAGGAGTGTCCCCACTGCTACACAGAAGGCTTACGTCTTTGATGCACCGCTCGATGTACAAACCCCTACAACATCGTCTGTGGATGTTGTGAACACCTGACAGACACATTCTGATGACTACCTGATAGTTTAGTGCACCATACTTTATGGCTTAGAATTGGGATTCCAATGACATTTTGAACGCCATAGAACATATGAGATGTTCCAAGAGCTGAAATTGGGATTTCAGGCTCATGCCCGTGTTGAGAGGTGTGAGACCTCTGACAAGTTCTTTTGCCAACAAGATGGAGGAGAATAGCTCAGCTAGTGAGCATGTGCTCAGAATGTCTGGGTGCTACAATCACTTAAATCAAGTGGGAGTTAAACTTCTGGATAAGATAGTGATTGATAGAGTTCTCTAGCCACTATCACTAAGCTACTAGATCTTCGTGATGAACTATGACATGCAAGGGATGGAGTTGATCCCGGAGCTGTTCGCGGTGCTTAAGACCGCAGAAGGTAGAAATCAAGAAGGAGCATCAAGTGTTGATGGTTTAACAAGACCACTGGTTTCAAGAAGGGCAAGGGCTAGAAGGGAAACTTCATGGATGGCAAACCAGTTGCCGCTCCAGTGAAGGAACCCAAGGTTGAACCCAAACCCGAGACTGAGTGCTTCTATTGTAAGGGGAACGGTCATTGGTAGCGGAATTACCCCAAATGCATGGTATATAAGAAGGCTGGCAACTTCAAAGTATACATGTGTTATTAATGTGTACCTCACTAGTACTCCTGGTAGCACCTGGGTATTGGATATCGGTTCAGTTACTATTATTGGTGACTTGAAGCAAAAGCTACGGACTAAACGGAGACTGGCTAAGGGCGAGGTGACGATGTGTGTTGGAAGTGTTTCCAAAGTTGATGAGATCACCATCGCACGCTCCATCTGCCTTCGGGATTAGTATTGAACCTAGATAAATGTTATCAGGTGTCTGCGTTGAGCATGAATATGATTAGATCATGTTCATTGCAATATGGTCATTCATTTAAGTTAGAGAATAATGGTTATTCTGTTTACATGAATGATACCTTTCATGGTCATGCACCCTATATGAATGGTTCATTGAATCACGGTCGTGGTAATACACGTGTTCACGCCAAAAGATGTAGAGTTAATAATGATAGTACCACTTTCTCGTGGCACTGCCGCTTAGGTCATATTGGCGTAAGATGCATGAAGAAACTCCATGTCGATGGATGTTTGGAGTCACTTGATTTTGAATCACTTGACACATGCGAGCCATGCCTCATGGGCAGGATGACTAAGACCCCGTTTTCAGGTACAATGAAACGGGCAAGTGACTTGTTGGAAATCATGCATGCTGATGCGTGTGATCCAATGAGAATTGAAGCGTGCGGTGGATATCGCTATTTTCTCATCTTCACTGACGATTTGGGTAGATATAGGTATATCTACTTAATGAAGCACAAGTATGAAACATTTGAAAAGTTCAAGCGATTTCAGAGTGAAGTTAAGAATCATCATAACAATAAGATAATGTTCCTACGATCTGATCAAAAGGGGATTTTCTGAGTTATGAGTTTGGCACTCACTTAAGACATTGTGGAATTGTTTCACAGTTGAAGCCACCTGGAACACCACAAGGTAATGGTGTGTCCGGACGTCGTAATCTAACACTATGAGATATGGTGCGATCTATGATGTCTCTTATCAATCTACCGTTTTCATTTTGAGGTTATGCGTTAGAGACAACTGCATTCACTTTAGATAGGACACCATCTAAGTCCATTGAGACGACGTCGTATGAACATTGGTTTGGCAAGAAACCAAAGTTGTCGTTTCTTAATGTTTGGGGCTGCGATGCTTAAGGCTTCAGCCGTAGAAGCTTGAACCCAAAGCGGACAAACACATCTTCATAGGATACCCAAGGGTGCCAATTGGGTATACCTTCTATCTTAGATCCGAGGGCAAATTGTTTGTCGCTAAGAACGGGTCCTTTCTTGAGAAGGAGTTTCTCTCGAAAGAATTGAGTGGGAGGAAGATAGAACTTGATGAGGTTGTCGAACCTTTACTTCTACCAGGGAGTGATGCAACATAGAAAGATGTTTTCTGTGGCGCCTACGTTTGTTGAAGAGGAAGTAAATGATAGTGATCATGAAGCTTAGGATCAAGTAGCTATCGAACCTCGTAGGTCGACAAGGATATGTACTACTCCTAAGTGGTACGGTAATCCTGTCTTAGATATCATGTTGTTAAACAACAATGAACCTACGAGCTATGGAGAACCGATGGTGGGCCCGTATTCCGACAAATGGTTAGAAGCCATGAAATCCGAGATAGGATCCATATATCAGAACAAAGTATGGACTTTGGTGGACTTGCCCGATGATCGGCAAGCCATTGAGATAAATGGATCTTTAAGAAGAAGACGGACGTGAGCGGTAATGTTACCGTCTATGAAGCTTGACTTGTGGGAAAGAGTCTTTTCACAAGTTCAAGGAGTTGACTACGATGAGAATTTCTCACCCGTAGCGATGCTTAAGTCCGTCGGAATCATGTTAGCATTAGCTGTATTTTTCGATTATGAAATCTTACAGATGGATGTCAAAAACAAGTTTTCTTACCAGTTTTCGTAAGAAAAGTTGTATTCGATACAATAAAAGGTTTTGTCGATCCTAAGGATGCTAAAAGGTATGCTGGCTCCAGCAATCCTTCTATGGACTAGAGCAAGCATCTCGGAATCGGAATATATGTTTTGATGGAGTGATCAAAGCTTTTAGGTTTATACAATGTTTGCTAGAAACTTGTATTTACAAGAAAGTGAGTGGGAGCACTGCAACATTTCTGATAAGTATATGTGGATGACATATTGTTGATTCAAAATGAGTAGAATTTCTGGAAAGCATAAACGGTTGTTTGAAGGGTGTTTTTCAAAGGAAGACCTGGATAAAGCTGCTTACATATTGGGCATCAAGATCTATAGAGATAGATCAAGACGCCTGATGACACTTTCAAAGAACGCACACCTTGACAGGTTTTTGAAGGAGTTCAAAATAGATCAGTCAAAGAAGGGGTTCTTGCCTGAGTTGTAAGGTGTGAAGCTGAGTAAGACTCAAAGCTTGACCACGGCAGAAGGAAGAGGAAGGATGAAGGTCATCCCCTATGCTTTTGTCATAGGCTCTATACGGTATGCCATGCTAAGTACCGCACCTGATGTGTGCCTTGCCACATGTCTGGCAAGAGGGTACAAAGGTGATCTAGGAGTGGATCACCAAATAGCGGTCAAAATTATCCTTAGAGGAATAAGGAAATCTTTCTTGGTTATGGAGGTGATAAAGAGTTCGACATAAAGAGTTACGTTGATGCAAGCTTAACACCTATCCGGATAGCTCTGAGTAGAGATACCGGATACGTATAATGAAGCAATAATTTGGAATAGCTCCAAGTGGAACGTGGTAGCAGCATCTACGATATAAAGTTTTGCGAAATACATAGGGATCTGAATATGGCAAGACCCGTTGACTACAACCTCTCTCACAAGCATAACATGATCAAACCCAGAACTCTTTGAGTGTTTATCACATAGTGATGTGAACTAGATCATTGAGTCTAGTAGACTCTTGGATGTTGGTCACATGGCGATGTGACCTGTGAGTGTTAATCACATGGCGATGTGAACTAGATTATTGACTCTAGTGCAAGTGGGAGACTGTTGGAAATATGCCCTAGAGGCAATAATAAATTGGTTATTATTATATTTCCTTGTTCATGATAATCGTTTATTATCCATGCTAGAATTGTATTGACAGGAAACTCAGATACATGTGTGGATACATAGACAACACCATGTCCCTAGTAAGCCTCTAGTTGACTAGCTCGTTGATCAATAGATGGTTACGGTTTCCTGACCATGGGCATTGGATGTCGTTGATAATGGGATCACATCATTAGGAGAATGATGTGATGGACAAGACCCAATCCTAAGCCTAGCACAAGATCGTGTAGTTCGTATGCTAAAGCTTTTCTAATGTCAAGTATCATTTCCTTAGACCATGAGATTGTGCAACTCCCGGATACCGTAGGAGTGCTTTGGGTGTGCCAAACGTCACAACGTAACTGGGTGGCTATAAAGGCACACTACAGGTATCTCCAAAAGTGTCTGTTGGGTTGGCACGAATCGAGACTGGGATTTGTCACTCCGTGTAAATGGAGAGGTATCTCTGGGCCCACTCGGTAGGGCATCATCATAATGTGCACAATTTGATCAAGGAGTTGATCACGGGATGATGTGTTACAGAACGAGTAAAGAGACTTGCCGGTAACGAGATTGAACAAGGTATCAGGATACCGACGATCGAATCTCGGGCAAGTATCGTACCGCTAGACAAAGGGAATTGTATACGGGATTGATTAAATCCTTGACATCGTGGTTCATCAAATGAGATCATCGTGGAGCATGTGGGAGCCAACATGGGTATCCAGATCCCGCTGTTGGTTATTGACCGGAGAGTTGTCTCGGCCATGCCTGCATGACTCCCGAACCCGTAGGGTCTACACACTTAAGGTTCGATGACGCTAGGGTTATAGGGAAAGTATGTACGCGGTTACCAAATGTTGTTCGGAGTCCCGGATGAGATCCCGGACGTCACGAGGAGTTCCGGAATGGTCTGGAGGTAAAGATTAATATATAGGAAGTATGGTTTTGGCCACCAGAAGTGTTCCGGGCATCACCGGTAGTGTACCGGGACCACCGGAGGGGTCCGGGGGTCCACCAGGTGGGGCCACCAGCCCCGGAGGCCTACATGGGCTAATAGTGGGAAGGGACCAGCCCCTAGGTGGGC
Source organism: Triticum urartu (assembly GCF_056163025.1). Taxonomy (NCBI): domain Eukaryota; kingdom Viridiplantae; phylum Streptophyta; class Magnoliopsida; order Poales; family Poaceae; genus Triticum; species Triticum urartu. The sequence continues at coordinate 119,408,015 of NC_141875.1, read as the reverse complement.
TGGGGCGCCTCCCACCAAGGCCCAAGGCACCTCCAAGAGGGGAGGGGGGCAAACCCTAGGGCAGATGGGCCCTAAGGCCCACCTCAGGTCCGCCTCCCCCTCTCCCCCTTGTGGCCACCACTCTAGATGGGATCTAGGGCTGCCGCCACCCCTAGGGAGGAAACCCTAGGTGGGGGCGCATCCCTCCCTCTCCCCCTATATATTGTGGAGGCAAAGGGGCAGCCCAACACATGAAGTTCCTCCCCTGTTGGCGCAGCCCTACCCCTCTCCCTCGACGTCTCTCGTAGTGCTTGGCGAAGCCCAGCTGGAGTCCCGCGCTCCTCCACCACCACCATGCCGTTGTGCTGCTGCTGGATGGAGTCTTCCCCAACCTCTCCTTCTCCCCTTGCTGGATCAAGGCGTAGGAGACGTCACCGGGCTGTACGTGTGTTGAACGCGGAGGTGCCGTCCGTTCGGCACTAGGATCATCGGTGATTTGGATCACGACGAGTACGACTCCATCAACCCGTTCACTTGAACGCTTCCGCTTAGCGATCTACAAGGGTATGTAGATGCACTCTCCTTCCCCTCGTTGCTAGATTACTCCATAGATTGATCTTGGTGATGTGTAGAAAATTTTAAATTTCTGCTACGATCCCCAACAAGGGAAGAATCTGAGAACACAGAAACAGAGAGAGACAGAGAGATAGATCCAATCTCGGAGGGGCTCTCACACCTCTCGTGCCATGGAGGCCATGGACCAGAGGGGAAACCCTTCTCCCATCTATGGAGGAGGTCAAGGAAGAAGAAGGAGGAGGGGGGCTCTCTCCCCCTCGCTTCCGGTGGCGCCGGAACGCCGCCGGGGGCCATCATCATCACCGCGATCTACACCAACACCTCCGCCATCTTCACCAACATCTCCATCACCTTCCCCCCTCTATCTACAGCGGTCCACTCTCCCGCAACCCGCTGTACCCTCTACTTGAACATGGTGCTTCATGCTTCATATTATTATCCAATGATGTGTTGCCGTCCTATGATGTCTGAGTAGATTTCCGTTGTCCTATCGGTGGTTGATGAATTGCTATGATTGATTTAATTTGCTTGTGGTTATGTTGCTGTCCTTTGGTGCCCATCATATGATTGCGCGCGTTGATCACACCCTAGGGTTAGTTGTATGTTGATAGGACTATGTATTGGAGGGCAAGAGTGACAGAAGCTTCAACCTAGCATAGAAATTGATGCATACGGAATTGAAGGGAGACCAATATATCTTAATGCTATGGTTGGGTTTTACCTTAATGAACATTAGTAGTTGCGGATGCTTTCTAATAGTTCCAATCATAAGTGCATAGAATTCCAAGTCAGGGATGACATGCTAGCTGTGGCCCCTCCCACATAATACTTGCTATCGGTCTAGTAAAGTAGTCAATTTCTTAGGGGCAATTTCGCAACTCCTACCACCACTTTTCCACACTCGCTATATTTACTTTATTGCTTCTTTACTTAAAACAGCCCCTACCTTTTATTTACTTGCTCTTTATTATCTTGCAAACCTATCCAACAACACCTACAAAGTACTTCTAGTTTCATACTTGTTCTAGGTAAAGCGAACGTCAAGCGTGCGTAGAGTTGTATCGGTGGTCTATAGAACTTGCGGGAATATTTGTTCTACCTTTAGCTCCTCGTTGGGTTTGACACTCTTACTTATCGAAAACTGTTGCGATCCCCTATACTTGTGGGTTATCATTATATGATATGCATCACACAATCTCATATTTATCTATTCAACCAACACAAAGAACTTCAAAGATTGCCCAAAAGTTTCTACCGGAGAGTCAAGACGAAAATGTGTGCCAACCCCTATGCATAAGTTCACGAGGTCACGGAACTCGCAAGTTGATCACCAAAACATACATCAAGTGGATCACATGATATCCCATTGTCACCACAGATAAGCATGTGCAACACATACATCAAGTGTTCTCAAATCCTTAAAGACTCAATCCGATAAGATAACTTCAAAGGGAAAACTCAATCCATTACAAGAGAGCAGAGGGGGAGAAACATCATAGGATCCAACTATAATAGCAAAGCTCGCGATACATCAAGATCATACCACCTCAAGAACACGAGAGAGAGAGAGAGATCAAACACATAGCTACTGGTACATACCCTCAGCCCCGAGGGAGACCTACTCCCTCCTTGTCATGGAGAGCACCGGGATGATGAAGATAGCCACCGGAGAGAGATTCCCCCTCCGGCAGGGTGCCAGAACGGGTCTAGATTGATTTTCGGTGGCTACGGAAGCTTCTGGCGGCGGAACTCCCGATCTATTCTGCTCCCCGATGTTTTTAGGGTATATGGACATATATAGGCAAAAGAAGTTGGTCAGGGGAGTCATGAGGGGCCCATGAGGGTGGGGCGCGCCCAGGGGGGCAGGCACGCCTCCCTGCCTCATGGCCACCTTGAAGCTTCCTTGACGTATACTCCAAGTCTCCAGGATTGCTTCCGTTCCAAAAATAACTCTGCCAAAGGTTTCATTCCGTTTGGACTCCGTTTGATATTCCTTTTCTTCGAAACACTGAAATAGGCAAGAAAACAACAATTTGGGTTGGGCCTCCGGTTAATAGGTTAGTCCCAAAAGTAATATAAAAGTGTATAATAAAGCCCATAAACATCCAAAACAGATAATATAATAGCATGGAACAATAAAAAAATTATAGATACGTTGGAGACGTATCAGCATCCCCAAGCTTAATTCCTGCTCGTCCTCGGGTAGGTAAATGATAAAAACAGAATTTTTGATTTGGACTGCTACCTAACATAATCATCAATATAATCTTCTTTAACGTGGCTAGAATATTCAGATCCATAAGATTCAAGACAAAAGTTTAATATTGACATAAAATAACAATACTTCAAGCATACTAACAAAGTAATCATGTCTTCTCAAAATAACATGGCCAAAGAAAGTTATCCCTACAAAATCATATAGTCTGGCTATGCTCTATCTTCATCACACAAAATATTTAAATCATGCACAACCCCGATGACAAGCCAAGCAATTGTTTCATACTTTTGATGTTCTCAAACTTTTTCAATCTTCACGCAATACATGAGTGTGAGCCATGGACATAGCACTATAGGTGGAATAGAATGGTGGTTGTGGAGAAGACAAAAAGGGAGAAGATAGTCTCACATTAACTAGGCGTATCAACGGGCTATGGAGATGCCCATCAATAGATATCAATGTGAGTGAGTAGGGATTGCCATGCAACGGATGCACTAGAGCTATAAGTGTATGAAAGCTCAACAAAAGAAACTAAGTGGGTGTGCATCCAACTTGCTTGATCATGAAGACCTAGGGCATTTTGAGGAAGCCCATCATTGGAATATACAAGCCAAGTTCTATAATGAAAGAATCCCACTAGTATATGAAAGTGACAACATAGGAGACTCTCTATCATGAAGATCATGGTGCTACTTTGAAGCACAAGTCTGGTAAAAGGATAGTAGCATTGCCCCTTCTCTCTTTTTCTCTCATTTTTTTCTTTTTTGTCCTTTTTTTTATTTGGGCCTTTTCTCTTTTTTGTGGCCTCTTTTTTTCTTTTTTATTTATTTTTCGTCCGGAGTCTCATCCCGACTTGTGGGGGAATCATAGTCTCCATCATCCTTTCCTCACATGGGACAATGATCTAATAATGATGACCATCACACTTTTATTTACTTACAACTCAATACTTAGAACAAAATATGACTCTATGTGAATGCCTCCGGCGGTGTATCGGGATGTACAATGATGCATGAGTGACATGTATGAAATTATGAACGGTGGCTTTGCCACAAATACGATGTCAACTACATGATCATGCAAAGCAATATGACAATGATGAAGCGTGTCATAATAACGGAACGGTGGGAAGTTGCATGGCAATATATCACGGAATGGCAATGGAAATGCCATAATAGGTAGGTATGGTGGCTGTTTTGAGGAAGGTATATGGTGGGTTTATGGTATCGGCAAAAGTTGTGCGATACTAGAGAGGCTAGAAATGGTGGAAGGGTGAGAGTGCGTATAATCCATGGAATCAACATTTGTCATAAAGAACTCACATACTTATTGCAAAAATCTATTAGTTCGAAACGAAGTATTATGTGCATGCTCCTAGGGGGATAGATTGGTAGGAAAAGACCATCGCTCGTCCCCGACCGCCACTCATAAGGAAGACAATAAATAAATAAATCATGCTCCAACTTCATCACATAACGGTTCACCATACGTGCATGCTATGGGAATCACAAACATTAACACAGGTATTTCTCAAATTCACAACTACTCAACTAGCATGACTCTAATATCACCATCTCCATATCTCAAAACAATTATCAAGTATCAAACTGTAACATCCCAAACTTTCAATTTGGAATGTTTTACAATTATTAGCTAAGAATCTATGCATTCTGTTTGATTTGAGTGACATTTGGAAATTTTCAGAGGCTTTTGAGTTTTGGTTGAATTTGGATTCAACTTGGCATTTGAAAATCTACCTCAATATCCCTGACAAATACTTGAGAAAAAGTATGAGAGGAGCTAACATGACACTCCAAAAATGTCAGAAGAAAATATTGCCAAAAGGTTTGAATTCAAATTTGAATTTTACTTGGAGTTTGCAGAAAATGTTTTTTTAGTTTGTGTTTTGCCTCTATAAAAATGTCCACGCTATAGGATTAATTCCCCTGAGAATTTTGATATATATGTCCTATATAAAAATATTATAGATTTCTCTTATTTTATTTTTTTCTCTCTCTGCCTTAATTCAAAAAAAAGGAAAAGGCCCAGGCGCGAGCCAGGCCAACCGGCCCAGCCGACGCCCGAGCCAGCAAGCCCAGCAGCGCCGGGCCGCAGCCCACCAGCGACCGAGCCGGCCTGCCCTAGCGCTCGGTTCGCCGCCTCCTCTCCCTCTCTCACCGACACGTCGGCCCCACCCCTTCTCTTTCCCCTCGCCCACGCTATGCTGCGCCAGAGCGCACTCGACGCCGCCGCCGCGTCCGAATTCAACGGGATCATGATCCCGAGTCGCCCCCTGCTCCAAGTTGATGCCCTATAAATAGCCCTACCCCTCCTCTCTCGATCCTCCTAAAACCCTAACCTCGAAACCCACCACCGCCCACGCCCTCGCCGAGCGCATCTCGCCACCGTCGCCTTGGTTCGCCGCCACTCCCGATGCCGGTGAGCCCTCTCTACCCCTCTAAGCACCTTCACCAGAAACCCCTCTTCGTTACGCACCTCTTTGAGACCCTCTCATCGCCCAGGAACGACCGAAGCCGCCGCCCCGAGCATCACCGCCTGTCGCCGGAGTTGTAGAGCACCAGGAGCCCCGCTGAGCTCGTCCCACTCGCCTCTGTCATCCCCGAGCTCCACTGACTCCATCCTGGACCTCCCCTCGAGCTGCCGCACCCGCCCGACGACTCCGCTGCCGCCCCGGACCACCGGAGCACCCCCACCACCGTCACCCGAGCCGCCGTCGTCCGTCGTCGCTGCTGTAAGCCACTAGACCTCCCTCCACCGTTTGATCTGCAATGCACGGCTTAGAATAGACTAGCGAATGGGTAGGTTTTTTTAGACCGGTTTTATTTCACGGTTTGTTTCCGGTTTATTTACTAGGTTTTGTTAGACCGGCCCGATCGGTTTATTCTGCTAGCCCGTTTACGGTTCAGTTAAAGATCGCTCGCGCGTCAGATAGTTTTAGAGCGCTCATTGGTTCGGCCCGTTAGCGCGTTAGTTGTTTTAGTTTTATTTTAGTTTCTGTTTTTAAAACAGAATAGTTCCAATCTTGAAAAATCTATATCTTTTAAGTTATTTAATATTTTTAGTTGATTCTTTTTGCTCTAGTTTGCAAATTTCCTATAGCTGCTGTAGAAAATTAGATTCGGCCATGTTTAGGTTTTTAAAATTTGTTTTATATTAGTTTAGTCAGATTAGTTTTTCTGCTCTAAATTGAGTTAGGATTATTTTATTTTAGTGATTCTTCTTGTCACTGCTTTGTTTTGACCTTGTCTAGCAGTACTAATTTATTTGGGCATTTATGGTCTTTATTAAAAATAGTTTTTATGCGAAAACAAGCCTTTCTAGTTTATTTAGCTTGCTGTTGTTTTCTGTTGTTCTAGTTTTTTTAAAAAAATATTTTACCTATGTTATAATTTATTTTAGGTTAGTTTCTGTAGTTACAGAGGGTGAACTTTTATTTGCAGAAAAAATGTTTATTTTATTTTTCTTGCTAGTTGTTGGCTTGGAGTTCTTTGAGTTTTCTTTGGTTTTGGGTTTGATTGTTTTGTATGATTTATGTTAGCACGTTGTTACGTTAAGTGATTGTATGGTTGTATGCTTATATGATTATTGTTTGACTCGATAGAATTTCCGGAGTGCAAAGCTTGCTATCTCGAGTCACTAGCGTTTGAAGACCGTCAGCCAGGCAAGTCATTTGATCATGTTTTACAATACCTATGATTTTGTTGCATTAGAATTATTCCTCCCCACCATGCATGCAGTAGGAGAATTTTAAGTTATGTTCTTGAGTAGTATCATGAGGTAGGATGAACCCAATTCCCCTTGTTACCATTGCCCGGGACAATGTAGTTTATTTTGCTATGCTCGTAGACGGGGTTGGTTAAGTGATTCATAAGGGAGATGTGAGAGTCAAGATGATGACAACCCCATGACTTCAAGCTCAAGATGGACTTCAAATTCACTACTGGGTGGAGGACGGTTGACGGGCACCCTGGAGAAACCAGCGGATGGTCGGGATGCATGGAGAAGCGCCATGACATCTTGCGGAAAGCTTCACCCAGCCACGAAGAGACGGATGGATACACCTTGACCGGAAGCTTACCTATGCAGCCGCAAGCCATTATGGACTCTGGCTGGGTTGACCCTAGGCGTGACTCTGGACGGACGGTGCCAGCAGATGTAGAAGAACGGTAGGACATGGATGAGCACCGGCAGTGCCTAGAGAAACTCTACGGAAGACCCTGTTTCGTTCATCCCGTCTTCAAACACCAGGCAGTGCGAGGACATAAAGGAGGGAACGATTCTTGCGGGTAAAGTGCACAAGACTCTACAGAGTAACAACCTAATCGATTAGCTGTGTCCCCGGTTACGGATAAATGAGCCTCTGGAAATTGGAGTATTTCGGAAATCTCAACACCGAATTTAATAAATTAATTGAGGTGTTATTTAATAATTGGGAATGAGACATTGGTTGGCGGAACCATCTCAATAACAACCAACATTTTGTAGTAATTGCAAGAAAGTCCTTTTGTCATAGGGAAAAATTGGCTTTTTCGCAAAAACATAAAACTTAGAGCCCCACAGCCAAATTGCATATAGTGTTAGCACTATTATTGTTGTTCTATCTATGACTTGCCGGCATATTCAAAGTGCTGACCTACACGGCCGCAATGTCTTATGTTGCAGAGGATTTTTCCGACTAGGAGTGAGGCTACAATCTACGCTTGGCGATTGCCCTATGGAGTCGGATGGACTCGCTATTTGTCTACGCTTCTGCAACTTTATTTAGTTTATTTCTCATGAGTTGGCCTTCGGCCGAATTTATTCTATTGTAATAAAGACTCGATATGAGAATCGTGTAATAAATTCAGGTGTGATTGAACTTTGAATCTTTTCATCAATGTATTGTGTGTGCCAGCATGATCTTGGGATGGTACAACTACATAGAGACTTGACCGATTTTGGGTCGAGTCGCTACAGAGATGGTATCAGAGCACACGCTGACCGTAGGACGTAACCCCTAGGATCGGAAAGCCATAGGAAGAAGCTATTTTTTTATGCCCTTATCATTCTGTAATACTCCCCTGTTCATTTCTGACTTCTCTCCGATTTCAGCATTCTAGATGGCCGTCAAGTTCATCCCAGTTCTGCTCCCGGAGTTTTGCCAGCCATATGAGACAATGCTTTTCTGCAGGAGGCTGGTCCAGATCACCAAGGAATTGAAGATTGCTCTGCCGTCTATCACCGGGACCCCTATCATGGCATTTCCAGAAGACCGTCGTTATAGGATTAAGGTGCACGTACCAGGGAGAACTTTCGGAAGCCTCTCAGCGCCCGTTGACTTCAAGTTCACTACTCCCACTTGGATACTCGGGAGAGACATAGCAGTTCATAGTGCACTTGGACGCATCCAGGAGGAATACAGGACCGATCTTGTTGGATCAGACCACACCATGATTTCTCGCAGGACTGCAGATGGAGAGATTATCCGCACCATAGATGACGACTCCATCCGCTCATATGTCCAAGACTTGGAGGCTCACATCAGGGCTCTAGAGATTCAGATGCGCAGGAGCTTGAAGACGGTCCAAAAGTTGCATCTTCGTGAAATTGAACTAGAGGATGCAGCACGTGAAGCCCACTATGAGCATGAGGATGAAGTCAAGGATTTTATGGAAAGACTCGAGGACCGGAAGAAATATATTGCCACACTGGAGGAGAAGATGGATCTGGGAGAAGACCTTTTCCCGAGTGGAGATGATGGACCTCTCGTGAGAAATGACCAGGATTATGAGGAGAGCTCCACCGAAGGAAGCCGCAAGAGGAGACGCCGCACCAGAGGACGACGCACCAGAGGACGCAGGGATAATTGATGAAGACATTTAGTCTACCGCCATGTTATTTTATTTTCGCCGATCAGTTAGGCCGTTATTTTCGATTAGTTGTGAGATCTTGTAATCCGAGTTTGAACCTTGCTTGAGATGAATGAATAAATGATTGGTGTGATTGTGTTTGTGCATTCATTTGGGTAGTGCTATTTTCTCATTAGACCCTTGTTCTATTCTAATTTCTCCTCCACTCCATAACACCAGATGCCTCCGAGACGTGACCCTGATTTCACTTTCCCGCCGGAGCTCACCCAGCTGATTCAACAGCAGAATGCCTTAATGCAAATGCTCATCCAAAACCAAGGCAACAACAATAACAATCCACCGCCACCACCCCCTGTCGATAACCTGACCCGGTTCCTAAGGCTGAATCCGCCGGTGTTCTCTAGTAGCACCGAGCCGATTGTAGCTGATGATTGGCTCTGCAAGATCGGAAGGGATCTAGCAACTGCTGGATGCACAGATGCTGAGAAGGTGAGTTTTGCCGCACATCAACTGAATGGACCTGCAGCCTCTTGGTGGGAAAACTACACCGCCACTTATCCGGTCGCCACCATGACATGGGATCAGTTCCAGCGGGCTTTCCGCACCGCGCATGTCTCAGCTGGAGCCATGAGTCTGAAGAAGCGTGAGTTCCGCAACTTACGCCAGGGGAACCGTACTATGGGGCAGTATGTGGATGAGTTCAACAAATTATCTCGATATGCCCCAGATGACGTGGCCATAGATGCCGCAAAACAGGAGAAGTTTCTTGAAGGACTCAATGATGAGCTGGGAATGCAGCTAATGGTGGCTACCTTCAACAACTACCAGGAGCTAGTAGACAAGGCCACTATACTTGAAGGCAAGCAGCAGCAGATTGAAAGCCGCAAGCGGAAATATAGCCAGGGAAAGTACAACTCCGGAGCTCAGCAGAAGCCCCTCTATGCCCCATACTCGGGAGGACATAACCATCACACCCATGGAGGACACAATCATGGAGGACATAACCATGGAGGGAATGGGAACAATCGTAACCACGACAACAACCCCAAGTCAGGCAATGTAGGCAACGGCAACCGACACCGTCCTGCTCCGACTCAGAAGGGTCTGAGTCATATCACCTGTTTCAAGTGCCAGAAGACAGGACACTACGCCACCGATTGTCCAGAGGCCAAGCAGAGGAATGGAAACGGCAATGGCAATGGAAGTTCAGCAAAGAAGCCCAACCCTTTTCCTCGTGCTCAGGTGAATCACATTGACGTGGAGGATGTCTATGATCAGCCAGAAACTGTGGTTGGTAAGTTTTTATTAAATTCACGTCCAGTATTGGTACTCTTTGATTCCGGTGCAACGCATTCATTCATATCAAGGGTAGTTGTGGAAAAATACGGGTTGCCCACTAGGACCCTTAGAACCCCGATCCAAGTCACTTCTCCAGAAGGAGAGATGATGGGAGGCTTAGGCTGTCATTCAACCCTCAGCATCGGAAATCATGATTTTCCCGTAGACCTCATAGTCTTAGAATCCCAGGGATTGGACATGATCCTAGGCATGGACTGGTTGACGAAGTTTGAAGGGAACATCAACTGTGCCCGCAAGACGATTTTGCTCACCACCCCGGAGCAGAAGAGGATCAAGTATGTATCCAGACGCACACCAATAAAGAAGCGGGTGAATTCCCTCATGGGAGTGGTTCAGGAGGAAGTGCCTGTAGTACAAGATTTTCCGAATGTATTTCCAGAAGAATTACCAGGAATGCCACCGAATAGAGAAATAGAATTTTTGATCGAGTTATTACCTAGCACAGCCCCAATATCCAAGAGACCTTATCGGATGCCCCGAATGATTTGGAAGAGATCAAGCAGCAGATCAAGGAATTTTTGGAGAAAGGATATATTCGCCCAAGTTCGTCACCTTGGAGAGCCCCAGTTCTTTTGGTAGAGAAGAAGGATGGAACCCTGAGAATGGTTGTAGATTATCGTTCATTGAACGACGTGACCATCAAGAATAAGTACCCTCTACCAATGATTAATGATTTATTTGATCAGCTAGTCGGAGCCAAAGTATTTTCCAAGATCGATCTTCGATCAGGGTATCATCAGCCGAAGATTCGTGAATAGGATATACCCAAAATAGCCTTCACCACCGGGTATGGTTTATATGAGTATACCGTCATGTCATTCGGATTGACTAATGCCCCTGCGTATTTCATGAGCATGATGAACAAGGTATTTATGGAATATCTGGACAAGTTTGTCGTGGTGTTCATTGATGACATATTGGTTTTCTCCAAGAGCGAGGAAGAGCATAAGGAACATCTGCGTCTAGTCCTGGAGAAACTCCGAGAACATCAGTTATATGCCAAGTTCAGAAAATGTGAATTTTGGTTGGAGGAAGTCGGATTCCTCGGACATGTTATTTCAGGAGAAGGAATAGCATTCGACCCCACCAAGGTTGAATCGATCACCAACTGGCAATCCCCACCTCAGTCAAGGAGATCCGCAGTTTTCTCGGACTCGCAGGATATTATCGGAGATTTATTGAGAATTTCTCCAAGATTGCTAAACCCATGACCGAGCTGTTGAAGTAGGAAACAAAGTACATTTGAACCAAGGATTGTGAAGCCAGTTTTCAGGAGTTCAAGAAATGTCTGGTTACAGCCCCAGTACTCATTTTGCCGGACATACACAAGGACTACCAGGTGTATTGTGACGCTTCTCGTCAAGGGCTCGGAGGAGTACTCATGCAGGAAGGAAAAGTTGTAGCTTATACCTCCAGACAGCTACGACCTCACAAGATGAATTATGCCACGCACGATTTGGAGTTAGCAGCCGTAGTGCACGCACTCAACACGTGGAGACATTTCCTTGTCGGAAATAGTTGTGATGTTTACACAGATCATAAGAGCTCGAAGTACATTTTCACGCAGAAGGAGTTGAACCTCAGACAAAGGAGATGGCTTGAATTGATCAAGGACTATGATATGAGTTTGCATCACCACCCAGGGAAAGCAAATGTTGTGGAAGATGCCTTGAGCCGTAAAAGCCATGTGAACACCCTCATAGCTGGAGGATTACCTCAGAATTTAGCCGACAATCTCAGAGATCTCCGATTGGAAATAGTACCAAGAGGATTTGTCGCCACCTTGGATATTCAGTCCACTCTGACTGAAAAGATCCGTGAAGCGCAGAAGACGGACAAGGAAATTGCAGAGATAAAGGAAAAGATGAGTAACGGAAAGGCTAAAGGTTTTCGTGAGGATGAACATGGAACTTTATGGTTTGAGGATCGTATCTATGTGCCCAATGACCCAGAGGTCAGGAAGTTAATTCTTCAGGAGGCCAATGATTCACCTTACTCGATTCACCCAGGCAAACACCAAGATGTATCTGGATTTGAAGGAAAGTTTCTGGTGGACAGGTATGAAGAAGGATATTGCCGAGTACGTAGCAGTATGCGATGTTTGTCAGCGAGTAAAGGCGGAGCATCAGAAGCTGGCAGGGTTACTTCAACCACTGCCGATTCCCGAGTGGAAATGGGAAAAACTTGGAATGGATTTTATCACTAGATTACCCAGGACCCGTTCAGGTTATGATTCTATCTGGGTAGTGGTTGATCGCTTGACCAAGGTAGCTCATTTCATTCCCGTGAAGACTACATATACCAGCGCTAAGTTAGCCAAGATATACATGACCAGGATCGTATGTCTGCATGGAGTTCCGAGGAGTATCGTGTCAGATAGAGGAACGCAATTTACCTCAAAGTTTTGGAATCAGTTGCATGAAACTTTGGGTACGAGGCTGGAGTTCAGTATAGCTTTTCATCCGCAGACAGATGGACAGACCGAGAGAGTCAACTAGATTCTGGAGGACATGTTGAGAGCCTGTGCGCTAGACTATGGGTCTAGCTGGGATGACAATCTGCCATACGCAGAGTTCTCGTACAACAATAGCTATCAGACCAGTCTGAAGATGGCCCCTTTCGAAGCTCTATACGGAAGTAGGTGTAGAACAACATTGTTGTGGGATGGTGTTGGAGAACAAAAGCTTTTTGGTCCCAATCTTATCAGAGACTCCAAAGAGAAAGTCAAGCTGATTCGAGATAGACTCAAGATAGCCCAGTCGAGACAGAAGAGTTATGCCGACAGTAAACGCAAGGAGATAACGTATGAAGTTGGAGATCGAGCATATCTCCGTGTGTCCCCACTTCGTGGAATCAAGAGATTTGGTGTTAAAGGAAAGTTAACATCCGGGTTTATAGGCCCCTACAAAATCCTCGAATGCAGAGGAGAAGTTGCATACAAGCTAGAATAGCCGGAAGGATTGTCTGGAGTTCACGATGTCTTCCATGTTTCCCAGCTGAAGAAATGCCATGCTGAGATGGCCGATATTCCTTTGAGAGACACAGTGCCCCTAGAGGCCATACAGCTCGACAGTGATCTTACTTATGAGGAGAAACCCGTCAGAATTCTCGAGACTGCAAACAGAGTTACCCGCAGCAAGATCATCAAATTTTGCAAGGTTCTATGGAGCCACCACTCCGAGGAGGAAGCCACCTGGGAGCGAGAAGAAGATCTCTGCCGAGACCACCCGCACCTATTTGCTAGCCAACCCGAATCTCGAGGGCGAGATTCATATTAAGGTGGGTAGGTTTGTAACATCCCAAACTTTCAATTTGGAATGTTTTACAATTATTAGCTAAGCATCTATGCATTCTGTTTGATTTGAGTGACATTTGGAAATTTTCAGAGGCTTTTGAGTTTTGGTTGAATTTGGATTCAACTTGGCATTTGAAAATCTACCTCAATATCCCTGACAAATACTTGAGAAAAAGTATGAGAGGAGCTAACATGACACTCCAAAAATGTTAGAAGAAAATATTGCCAAAAGGTTTGAATTCAAATTTGAATTTTATTTGGAGTTTGCAGAAAATGTTTTTTTAGTTTCTGTTTTGCCTCTATAAAAATGTCCACGCTATATGATTAATTCCCCTGAGAATTTTGATATATATATATGTCCTATATAAAAATATTATAGATTTCTCTTGTTTTATTTTTTTCTCTCTCTCTCTGCCTTAATTCAAAAAAAAAGGAAAAGGCCCAGGCGCGAGCCAGGCCAACCGGCCCAGCCGACGCCCGAGCCAGCAAGCCCAGCAGCGCCGAGCTGTAGCCCACCAGCGACCGAGCCAGCCTGCCCTAGCGCTCGGTTCGCCGCCTCCTCTCCCTCTCTCACCGACGCGCCGGCCCCACCCCTTCTCTTTCCCCTCGCCCACGCTATGCCGCGCCAGAGCGCATTCGACGCCGCCGCCGCGTCCGAATTAAATGGGATCACGATCCCGAGTCGCCCCCTGCTCCAAGTTGATGCCCTATAAATAGCCCTACCCCTCCTCTCTCGATCCCCCTAAAACCCTAACCTCGAAACCCACCACCGCCCACACCCTCGCCGAACGCATCTCGCCGCCGTCGCCTCGGTTCGCCGCCACTCCCGACGCCGGTGAGCCCTCTCTACCCCTCTAAGCACCTTCACCTGAAACCCCTCTTCGTTACGCACCTCTTCGAGACCCTCTCATCGCCCAGGAACGACCGAAGCCGCCGCCCCGAGCATCACCGCCCGCCGCCGGAGTTGCAGAGCACCAGGAGCCCCGCCGAGCTCGTCCCACTCGCCTCTGTCGTCCCCGAGCTCCACTGACTCCATCCCCGACCTTCCCTTGAGCTGCCGCACCCGCCCGACGACTCCGCCGCCGCCCCGGACCACCGGAGCACCCCCGCCACCGTCACCCGAGCCGCCATCGTCCATCGTCGCCGCTGTAAGCCACCGGACCTCCCTCCACCGTTCGATCTGCAATGCACGGCTTAGATTAGACTAGCGAATGGGTAGGTTTTTTTAGACCGGTTTTATTTCATGGTTTGTTTCCGGTTTATTTACTAGGTTTAGTTAGACCGGCCCGATTGGTTTATTCTGCTAGCCCGTTTACGGTTCAGTTAAAGATCGCTCGCGCGTTAGATAGTTTTAGAGCGCTCACTGTTTCGGCCCGTTAGCGCGTTAGTTGTTTTAGTTTTATTTTAGTTTCTATTTTTAATACAGAATAGTTCCAATCTTGAAAAATCTATATCTTTGAAGTTTTTTAATATTTTTAGTTGATTCTTTTTGCTCTAGTTTGCAAATTTCCTATAGCTGCTGTAGAAAATTAGATTCGGCCATGTTTAGGTTTTTAAAAATTGTTTTATATTAGTTTAGTCAGATTAGTTTTTCTGCTCTAAATTGAGTTAGGATTATTTTATTTTAGTGATTCTTTTTGTCACTGCTTTTTTTGACCTTGTCTAGCAGTAGTAATTTATTTGGTCATTTATAGTCTTTATTAAAAATAGTTTTTATGCGAAAACAAGCCTTTCTAGTTTATTTAGCTTGCTGTTGTTTTCTGTTGTTCTACTTTTTTCAAAAAAATTATTTTACCTATGTTATAATTTATTTTAGGTTAGTTTCTATAGTTACAGAGGGTGAACTTTTATTTGCAGAAAAAAATGTTTATTTTATTTTTCTTGCTAGTTGTAGGCTTGGAGTTCTTTGAGTTTTCTTTGGTTTTGGGTTTGATTGTTTTGTATGATTTATGTTAGCATGTTGTTACGTTAAGTGATTGTATGGTTGTATGCTTATATGATTATTGTTTGACTCGATAGAATTTCCGAAGTGCGAAGCTTGCTATCTCGAGTCACTTGCGTTTGAAGTCCGTTAGCCAGGCAAGTCATTTGATCATGTTTTACAATACCTATGATTTTTTTGCATTAGAATTATTCCTCCCCACCATGCATGCAGTAGGAGAATTTTAAGTTATGTTCTTGAGTAGTATCATGAGGTAGGATGAACCCAATTCCCCTTGTTACCATTGCCCGGGACGATGTAGTTTGTTTTGCTATGCTCGTAGACGGGGTTGGTTAAGTGATTCATAAGGGAGATGTGAGTGTCAAGATGATGACAACCCCATGACTTCAAGCTCAAGATGGACTTCAAATTCACTACTGGGTGGAGGACGGTTGACGGGCACCCTGGAGAAACCAGCGGATGGCCGGGATGCATGGAGAAGTGCCATGACATCTTGCGGAAAGCTTCACCCAGCCACGAAGAGACGGATGGATACACCTTGACCGGAAGCTTACCTGTGCAGCCGCAAGCCATTATGGGCTCTGGCTGGGTTGACCCTAGGCGTGACTCTGGACGGACGGTGCCAGCAGATGTAGAAGAACGGTAGGACATGGATGGGCACCGGCAGTGCCCAGAGAAACTCTACGGAAGACCCTGTTCGTTCATCCCGTCTTCAAACACCAGGCAGTGCGAGGACATAAAGGAGGGAACGATTCTTGCGGGTAAAGTGCACAAGACTCTACAGAGTAACAACCTAATCGATTAGCTGTGTCCCCGGTTACGGATAAATGAGCCTCTAGAAATTGGAGTATTTCGGAAATCTCAACACCGAATTTAATAAATTAATTGAGGTGTTATTTAATAATTGGGAATGAGACATTGGTTGGCGGAACCATCTCAATAACAACCAACATTTTGTAGTAATTGCAAGAAAGTCCTTTTGTCATAGGGAAAAATTGGCTTTTTCGCAAAAACATAAAACTTAGAGCCCCACAGCCAAATTGCATATAGTGTTAGCATTATTATTGTTGTTCTATCTATGACTTGCCGGCATATTCAAAATGCTGACCTACACGGCTGCAATGTCTTATGTTGCAGAGGAGTTTTCCGACCAGGAGTGAGGCTACGATCTATGCTTGGCGATTGCCCTATGGAGTCGGATGGACTCGCTATTCGTCTACGCTTCCGCAGCTTTATTTAGTTTATTTCTCATGAGTTGGCCTTCGGCCAAATTTATTCTATTGTAATAAAGGCTCGATATGAGAATCGTGCAATAAATTCAGGTGTGATTGAACTTTGAATCTTTTCATCAATGTACTGTGTGTGCCAGCATGATCTTGGGATGGTACAGCTACACAGAGACTTGACCGATTTTGGGTCGGGTCGCTACACAAACTTCTCATAGTATTCAATGCACTTTATATGAAGGTTTTCATTATATCCCTCTTGGATGCCTATCATATTAGGACTAGTTTCATAACCAAAGCAAACTACCATGCTGTTCTAAAGACTCTCAAAATAATATAAGTGAAGCACGAGAGTTCATCTATTTCTTCAAAATAAAACCACCGCCGTGCTCTAAAACGATATAAGTGAAGCACTAGAGCAAATGACAAACTACTCCAAAAGATATAAGTGAAGATCAATGAGTAGTCGAATAATTATGTAACTGTACGAAGACTCTCTAACATTTAATAATTTCAGATCTTGGTATTTTATTCAAACAGCAAGCAAAACAAAACAAAATAAAATAAAATGACACTCCAAGCAAAACACATATCATGTGGCGAATACAAATGTAGCTCCAAGTAAAGTTACCGATGAACGAAGACGAAAGAGGGGATGCCATCCGGGGCATCCCCAAGATTAGGCTCTTGGTTGTCCTTGAATATTACCTTGGGGTGCCTTGAGCATCCCCAAGCTTAGGCTCTTGCCACTCCTTATTCCATAGTCCATCGAATCTTTACCCAAAACTTGAAAACTTCACAACACAAAACTTAACAAAAAACTCGTAAGCTCCGTTAGTATAAGAAAATAAATCACCACTTAGGTACTGTTGTGTACTCATTCCAAATTCATATTGGTGTAATATCTACTTTATTCCAACTCATCTATGGTTCATACCCTCCAATACTACTCATAGATTCATCAAAATAAGAAAACAACACATAGAAAACAGAATCTGTCAAAACAGAACAGTTTGTAGTAATCTGGATCAAACGTATACTTCTGGAACTCATAAAATTCTAAAATAAATTGGTGGACTTGAGTAATTTGTCTATTAATCATCTTAAAAAAGAATCAACTTAATAGCACTCTCCAGTAAAAAATGGTAGCTAATCTCGTGAGCACCAAAGTTTCAGTTTTTACAGCAAGATCACAAAGACTTCACCCAAGTCTTCCCAAAGGTTCTACTTGGCACAAACACTAATTAAAACACAAAAAACACAACCATAACAGAGGCTAGATGAATTATTTATTATTAAACAGGAACAAAAAGCAAGGAACCAAAATAAAAATTGGGTTGCCTCCCAGCAAGCGCTATCGTTTAACGCCCCTAGCTAGGCATGATGATTTCAATGATGCTCACATAAAAGATAAGGATTAAGACATAAATAGAGCATCATGAAGAATATGACTAGAAAATTTAAGTCTAACCCACTTCCTATGCATAGGGATTTTGTGAGAAAACAACTTATGAGAACAAGAATCAACTTGCATAGGAAGGTAAAACAAGCATAACTTCTGGATTTTAAGCACAAAGAGAGGAAACTTGATATTACTGAAATTCCTACAAGCATATGTTCCTCCCTCATAATAATTTTCAGTGGCATCATGAATGAATTCAACAATATAACCAGCACCTAAAGCATTCTTTTCATGATCTACCAGCATAGAAATTTTATTACTCTCCACATAAGCAAAATTCTTCTCATTCGGAATAGTGGGAGTATCATAAGAGACTCGAATACTATAAATTGTTTCCACGTTGAAAGAATAAGGTTCATAAAAAGGGTAATCATAATCATGACAAGTTTTATAAATATAATCATCATTACTTTTTATAGCATACGTGTCATCACAATAATCATCATAAGTAGCAACTTTGTTCTCATCATAATCAATTGAAACCTCTTCCAAGATAGTGGAATCATTACTAAATAAAGTCATGACCTCTCCAAATCCACTTTCATAATTGCCACAATAAGATTCAACACCCTCCAAAATAGTGGGATCATTACTTCCTAAAGTTGACACTCTTCCAAACCCACTTTCATCAATATAATCATCATAAGTAGGAGGCATGCTATAATAAATTTGCATATCAAAACTTGGAAGACTACAAATATCACCCCCAACCTTGGAACTAACATTAATTGCAGGAAATACATTCTCAAACATGTCATTCTCATCAAACATAGCATCCCCAAGCTTGGGCCTTTTCGTATCATAAGCATAATCACTCTCATCATTAATAGTATGGATAGCACCAATAGTATAGCAATTATCATCATCACAATGAGTGATAGGGGCAACATCATTTGGGAGGGATACCTCTTTACCTTTACTTCTCCGTCTTTTCTTTTTCTTCTTCACATTATGTGTGGGTTTAATCCTCTTTTTGGAACTCCTTATTGATGATATTGGTTGAATAGAAGGCTCCTCCTCGTTACCTGATTCATCATAAGAAATTATAGGAGGATATTGGGAAGCCTCTTTCCTTTCATTAGTATTCTCTTCATCCTCTATTTGTTTTCTTTTCTTCATGTAATTGGCAATATAAGGATTTTCAATGCAATTCACCGCACAATACATAAAAATTTCTTCTAGATCAATATCGAGGAATTTCTCATGGTTATATTCTGGAATATGCTTAGTTATACGTTTCATTTCTTCATAACCCAAAATCAAACTAAGTTCATTATGATGTGCAAGGGAAATCAAATAATCACAATTTTTGGACATGATACGATCATGAAACAATTTGCATTTGAGATTTAAATGACCATGTTCATTGAAAAGTTCACAAGTATGGTGAAGAATTTTAAATTTTCAGCACAAACATCTAGCCTCTCTTGCAACCATTTAGTTTCCAAATACTTATGCCTCTTGCAAAATCTATTTTCCCCAATTGGTATGTACTTGCAAGCTCTATATATTCCACAAAAGTTGACATGCTTATAAGAGACATTTTCATCATGACTAGTGCAATCATCATTAGTACTATGGATATTCAAGGAGTTCATACTAACAACATTGCAATCATGCTCATCATTCAAAGATTTAGTGCCAAACATTTTATAGACTTCTTCTTCTAGCACTTGAGCACAATTTTCCTTTCCATCATTATCACGAAAGATATTAAAAAGATGAAGCGTATGAGGCAAAATCAATTCCATTTTTTGTAGTTTTCTTTTATAAACTAAACTAGTGCTAAAACAAGAAACAAAAAGATTCGATTGCAAGATCTAAAGATATACCTTCAAGCACTCACCTACCCAGCAACGGCGCCAGAAAAGAGCTTGATGTCTACTACACAACCTTCTTCTTGTAGACGTTGTTGGGCCTACAAGTGTAGAGGTTTGTAGGACAATAGCAAATTTTCCTCAAGTGGATGACCTAAGGTTTATCAATCCGTGGGAGGCGTAGGATGAAGATGGTCTCTCTCAAGCAACCATGCAACCAAATAACAAAGAGTCTCTTGTGTCCCCAACACACCTAATACAATGGTAAATTGTATACGTGCACTAGTTCGGTGAAGAGATGGTGATACAAGTGCAATATGGATAGTAGATAATGGTTTTTGTAATCAAGAAATATAAAAACAGCAAGGTAGCAAGCGATAAAAGTGAGCAAAAACGGTATTGCAATGCATTGAAACAAGGCCTAGGGCTCATACTTTCACTAGTGCAAGTTCCCTCAACAATAATAACATAATTGGATCATATAACTATCCCTCAACATGCAACAAAGAGTCACTCCAAAGTCACTAATAGGGGAGAACAAACGAAGAGATTATGGTAGGGTTCGTACTAGAATAACACCTTAAGACACAAATCAACCAAAACCCTAATGTCACCTAGATACTCCTATGTCACCTCAAGTATCCGTGGGTATGATTATACGATATGCATCACACAATCTCAGATTCATCTATTCAACCAACACAAAGAACTTGAAAAAGTGCCCCAAAGTTTCTACCGGAGAGTCAAGACGAATATGTGTGCCAACCCCTATGCATGAGTTCACGAGGTCACGGAACTCGCAAGTTGATCACCAAAACATACATCAAGTGGATCACATGATATCCCATTGTCACCACAAATAAGCACGTGCAGGACATACATCAAGTGTTCTCAAATCCTTAAAGACTCAATCCGATAAGATAACTTCAAAGGGAAAACTCAATCCATTACAAGAGAGCAGAGGGGGATAAACATCATAGGATCCAACTATGATAGCAAAGCTCGCGATACATCAAGATCGTACCACCTCAAGAACACGAGAGAGAGAGAGAGAGAGAGATCAAACACATAGCTACTGGTACAAACCCTCAGCCCCGAGGGAGAACTACTCCCTCCTCATCATGGAGAGCGCTAGGATGA